>NW_019104270.1:0-92880 GCF_001856785.1 Myzus persicae
ATCGACGCGGAAAATTCGCTGGAAAAACTCGCACACCGTGTTGTCGTTCGAAACGAAAAACCAAAAAATTATCGCGTACGTGCGTTGCCGCGAGATAAATCAGGATAATATTATCCTCCGGGCGACGCGACTGCACGAACAGCGACTGACGAACAGACGATTCGAGTGTGAAAACTGAACTGACTATCGAGTGCGCCGCCGGGAGAACAGGTACCTGGCTCGCGTGCGGTTACGGTCGGCCGTCGCAGGGCAGCGCTGCAGTCGCGGAGCGTAGCGTATTTTGTATTTAATTTTATTATATTATTATTATTATTATTATTATCGGCGACGTGTGCAGTTGCCGTGTACGTGCGCGCCGGCTCTACACGGCGGGTCTGCGACGTGATTATTTTTTTATTTTACTTCCATTGTCGTTGTCGTTGTCGTTGTTGTTGTTGTTGTTGTTATTGTTGTCACGGCGACACTACGACAGCACACACCACCTCCGCCGTCCACTCCACCGGCACTACTTTTTTTCCTGAGCGAATTTATCCAAGTCCAACTTCATGTGCGACCGACTCCCGAAAAGTCGGTCTCGATTCCGAACGACAGTTATTCGACTCATCGTCATAAATTACATCGATTTACGGTCAGAGAGATACCAGCCGCCGAGCTGAAGTATACTACTCATTAATATTGCACAACTAAGTAAACGAGGCTTAACCTGCGCCGGACGAACGATGATTACTGTTTTGCCTCGAGTTTTGGTCAACGAACTCGATTTTAACGTTTCCGTACACACCAATACGCCTTTTAATAACATATAATTATACATTAATAACAATAGTATGTAATAAGCTTCTATTGTGCTCACCCACCTAGTTTGTCGAAATATTTTAGTTTTGATTTTTTAATCGGTTTCGATCTGTATTGCTGTTTTAGTAGGTACGGGCAGTATTTCTCGGGAACCGCGATTTTCACTTTCTCGCGGTTTTTAATCTCCACGGTTTATCGCTTTGTATTATTATTTTCGATTTCCGGTAGTGGGTAGGTAGGTGCTGAATAGGTAGCCTGAATAGGTTAGGTTACCCATTCATTTGTCATTAAAACAACAAGTCGGTTTTTTTCAAGAAAATAGTACTGTCCATGTTCATTATTTTTCTTTTGTTCTTTTAAAAATGTAGATCACTAATTATTTTCGATTAAAGCGTTAACATTTTTTTAAATTTTTACAACACGCGTTCTATACATATGCTAGTAGTGAAAAATTCAGTATTACAGGTACAAATGTACATACCCCGTTACAACCTCACGTATATATAAATAAATAATACTGCCACATTTGCAGATGACACCTGTAAAAGTTATTTTGACCTAGATAGCTATAGATAAAACCATTTCCATTAATAATCTCCAAATTCATTTTAAAGAACAATAAGTCAGGTTGAACCTAATAAAAATAATTGTTTTGTTATTTTACTTGTAACTGTTGAACTGTAATAATTTTATATTCTTAAACTTAAAAAAAAATAAATTTAAATTAACCATTACTCAATACGTTGAAGCAATGTCGCTGGACATCACGTCAAACAGCTCAAATAGGTTATTTTTTATTTCTTATGGAAACCTCAAGGGTACTGACTGTTTTCAATTTTACAGACTGTAAATTCTCTAATTTTATTCTGCTGTTAATTTGCTGAATGTTCGACCAAAATAGTTTTTAAATAGTTCCTTAACACATTTTTGACCTAACCTTTTTTTATTTATGCAATTGTTGTTTAGTATAAAAAATGGTACAATAAAATAAATTGATTCATATTTCCATACTATAATACTACAGGCACACTGCACAATGTATATAACTACCAACTACAAGGCGTAGTGATGATGCGTTGAATTAAAATCAATTTCTAATAATTAGTTTACACGGATTTTTTATGAATATTTAAAACACTTTAAGTTACGATATGATAATATGATCCATATACAACAATACGCGTTATTGGCGAAACCAACACATAACATAATACAGACTGCTGTAATTCGCAACTACGGTCCACCACGATAGACCTATTGGTATATTCGCAACGGGTGTGTTGAAAAAATAACGTAACGCGATTGCCGAATTAAATCGATTATTTTTCAAGCACGCCAATTACCGAAATGTATAACATTTCGTTGGGTGACTAATGAAGTAATGAACAAGCGTGTACATTACTACATGTAGAACAATATTGTGTATATTGTAATGAATGCGTCTATTGCAATGCAAACATACGCTAAAACGATTTAATAAGAGCTCGGCTAAACAAATAGTTTAAAATAAACTATTATGATAATAAATATTACACTTATACCACATATTTACTTTAAAAACCATCGTTGTGTGAAAATGGGTCAATCGACACTATTGGACGAACATCATAAATCATAATATTGTAATATTATGTTTATCGATTGTTTTTCTACTGTTTTCAATTCTTTCCATTCGTCTCTGAACCGATGGATTTTCTGTAAATGATATGATATCATAGCTGTTATACCTACATTATAAATTCTATACTGCGGTATTACAATAAAATAATACAGGATAGTGTGGGATGGGTGAGTTTCTTCGGTGGTTAGGTCGAATAAAGAATCTCCAAGACCTTTTATCGATTCCGAAATATTACAGCGTGACAGATATTTATACCAGATAATCGTGAATATTATGTACAGAGCGTTTTTATTGTCACATAGACAATCTGCGTATACCGTATTTTAATGGCGACGTCTCAAACAGACGCATATACAATATTATACAATATGTACATTTGGTGTACACAAAATATCATTTTTGTAAAAACATTTTTATCATTTATCATCATAAAATCAGAACGCATAACATATTTTTATTTTTTGTACATCATCGCAGTATAGTGTTAAAACAGTCGGAATTATTCATTAACGTGCGATAAGGTCATCACTGCCGCAGTCTGCTATTACATAAAAACGCACAAACAACATAATATTCTTCGAAATAAGTATAATAATATTATATTTACATGCGTATCTTCGTGTCCCGCGGTAATTCTACGTACCGTCGTGCGGGGGATATTAAACATTTAATTTGTTTCTTCAAAGAAATAAAGAATTCCACCGCGCTCTCGGAAGCGATAACAAGCCCGTTTTGTCGTATTGAAGTTTTACGGGGCAGAGCATTTAAAAATGCTGCTAGAGTATTATAAGAATATGGTCCGACGAAATCGGCCACATACATATATACCTCTGGATTTTATTTTAAATACTAGAGTCCGTAGTTTGTAAATATTATATTTGCAAAAATAATTTTCAAGCCTTTGTATAAATGTCGCGCACTCTCGAAATAAAATAGTATTACAATATTCGAAGCCATGTACAACCCAGCGACCGGTTCAGCAAATGGAATTGTCGTCATCGCGAGTACGGTCATTAGCCGCACGGCGATCCTACTCGCCCGCGGAACACATCGCGCAATAAAAACGAACTTCCGGTCGACGAAAAAAAAACTCCCGAAAACGGAAACGGAAAAACGCTCGTTCGTAGCGCTCTGCGTGTCTGCGCATTGTTCTGCAGTTCGGTAGTAGCGTTTAACAAGAGCGACACTACACAATAAATTTCCAACACACGTTTCAATTTATTTGTGGGTGGGTGGGTGGGAGGGGGAGGAAACGTACGTGCAAATGTCTATACTTTGGTAGATACTTTTCACAAGCATTCACTGTAGATACAACATTTTATATTTTTGTATCTATTCTTTATTCGATTGAATTTTGCAAAATAGCATAATAACAAATGTACACATTTTAAATTTATACAAAATAAGCAATTGGTTGCGATGAAGGTGTTGAGTTCATAAAATAAATATTGATTAACAATGATACATTATTTATTGCATTATACTCGTATTACTCACTTCGGTAATTAGAGCTAAAAGTATACGCAGGCCCGAGATGTATAGACATATTGTACTAGTGTGACACCTTAAAATAATAGATATGTTAACAGATCAGTGATTAAATTATATCCTTGTGCCACGAAGAAATCAGTATCTACGGTTATTCGTTCTTAATATGAAAATCGATTTGGCCAAATACTGGTTTTGGGTTGAAATTCTCTCTTTTCCTTATTTCCTTTTTGTTTTTCCAATTATTATGAAATGTATTGTGCGTTTTTTACTTTTGACCAACTATATTCACTTTTCTACCACATAAGGTATTGAAATTGAAAATCAAAGCATTTTTCCTCTATCAAAACTCAAAAGTGAATCAGGCTCGAAAAAATAAACACACATCGTTGTAAAATCAATACATCCATAGCTTCTCTCAGATTCTAAAATTAAACGCTTGCCAACCAATCGTTGACATATTGTAATCAGAGCCATATGCACGGCAGCACGGTTGGATGTAAATATTACGTTATGTTTATGGACACCGTCTGCGATTTAACATTTGCTCTTGAGAGTTTCCCGTCTATATAACCACCGCCGCCGCCACCTTTAGGCATAGTATTTATATTTTATTCCAACTAAAACAAAAAAGTACCTAGGCAAACATGTACCACGCCCTTGTCACGCGTTTGCACACAAAAGTGTCGATGATTGTACATAGAAACATCCGACCAGTGCAGGTCACGATAATATTGTATACACGTAATTCGTTCATCGTCAATGACGTACAATGCGAGTCAAGATTATTTCGTAAAAAACGATTTTCAGTGCGATTTGCAGTCGTCGCGCGCCGGACGACACTATAGGTACCTAGGTATATAATGGCATATTGGCCTGTATCTATATATGTATATTATTTTATTTTAATTAAAACGCGTCGTCGCCGTTGTCACGGTACGTCCGCACCGGTCTCGACGACCCCAAAAATCGGGTTCGGAGCGTGTAAAATTTTGAACCGCCGCCGTGGTGGAACGCGAATTTTCCGATTTAAAACAAACAACACTCGTGGCGCGTTCGGAGATAAACGCGACGGAAAAAACGCGATGACCGTCCCGCGACGATTTCAGGCGACCTATACACATCAAGATACGTATATGTATACATATATCGAGGTGTATGCGCACGCAATAAACGCTTTCCACCATTAGATTTGTATATATATATATAAATAAGCGTATAAGTGGATGTTCACAAACGCGTATTATTTTATCGCTGTGTCGTGTCGCCGACTTGACCGATTTTCACGGTCGCGGCCAACTCGCGGTCGTCGTCGTGGTCATAGTCTGTTCAGCATATATAGTACATTATAATTCGCGAGCGAGTCCAAACACGAATCGTTCCGACTGTATATCATTATATTTAATACATACGTATACATATATATATACGTCTAAATGGACATGTACATATTATGTATATGCGATAGCTTGCAATACATTATTACGCGGTCGCTACATTTTGGCTAATTTTTTTTCGTTCCTCTTTCTCTCCAATTCCTCCGCCGTCAATCCTCTACTCCCGTTGTACCGAAACACATATTTTTTCAATATTTTTTTTTGATTTTTCTCTCTTGCACACGTTGACAGTTGTCGTGTAACGGTACAGATACTTGCCGGCCGCCTCGTATCGTCGTCGGGCGCGCGCGCGCACACGCCCCAACGCCAAATGAACTGAGACGACGCCGTCGCCGCCGCCGTAAAGTCACGCGTGCCTGCCACACACCCAATATTGTCGGCGTATATTGTCTATATTATTATAATGTACACACATTATTAGGCACAGACCATAAATATACACGACGACCGTTGGAATGGGTTTTCTCGCCATTTTCAGTGTATACGGGTCGTTTGGTTTTCCAGAAATTGTTCAACGGCTCATGTGATTTCTCCGAACTCGTAATTCGTTATCATTCACCATCGCATTATAATGATATAGATTATATTAAAGTCGCGGTGGGTGAGTATGGCCCATGGCCTTGGTTCGTATACGCGACAAACGCGGGGCACCGAACCCAACGTCCAGATGTTGGCAAGTCATCATCATTGACATTGATGATCCAACTCATCCAAGTTATAATATATTTGGGTAGATCGTCAGTTTATCCGCTGAATTCTCGTGTGAATATATACCATAGTGGCCTGCCTCCGTCTCTGCTCGAGGGTTCACTGTTAACTTACCAGCAGACATCGCTATAAGAGGCTGTTTCTATTAAATGACTCACAAATGTCGAAAAGAGTGCAGCGAACATTTCTAAGGTCAGCCTCTACCGTCATCAAAATGTACTACACTTGCTCGTCCGACATTAAATATTTTGTTTTCTCTTTCCGATAAGTCAATCCTCCTACATCGCTTTACTAAACTAACTTCAGATAAGGTTCCTCTCTCCAGTCTAGTCTCGTTTTAAAATCTCAGCTGTCCATTTTCCTCCTATATCTATTCCCCATAATGTTGTTTATGCCACTCACGCTTTCCTAAACATCATTATTTATTTTAGTTTTAAGTAATATAAACAAACAATATTGATCCAGAATCCTGGTACAGATGACACTTGGGATAGGAAAACACCAGTTATAATTCACGACAGAAAGACATTATATGGCCCAATAAGTGATAATGCCGTTAAATCGTATTTTTCTGGTAAATTTATTTTACACACGTACGTGTAACAAAACCTCGAGCCAGTGATAGTGGAGAAATGACTACGAATTGCTTACGTTAAACCATGTCTGCACCGTATACTCGTGTATATTACGATAACGATATTATAATATCATGTACTACACGCGGGTAATAAAATATTGCCCTAATAAAAATATCGCGTTATTTCGTTGGTAAAAAATCCGTTTCGACGTTGTATTAATGTACAACAATATAATATGATATTATGACGATGATGTTCGTGGCCGATCGTGGGTATGAGCGAAAAATCAGCTCTCATCAATGCTCTCTCTCTCGGCTCATTGTGTTATGCATAATATATTATTATTACATTCGCACGTACAACGGCGTATACAATATATAATATTAAAATATGTATACTTTATAGGTACGTATATACAAGTACTGTATACAATTGCCGCGTAAAAGTATTTGAATTTTTTCTAAAACTTTGTACGAGTCGCCTATATAATATTATGTATGTACGTAGCACGCGCAACAGTGTTCGGTCACGTTTTCAATTAAACGCTTTTTGTTCGGGTCCGGCGATGCGAATCGCCTGGCGGATTGTTCAGGTGCCGTAATTGGATTTAACGCGGTCGTCCGATATGTCTTCGTTCGCTGTGCGACCGGCTTACGACACACAAATATATTAGATATTCTTATATAAGCGATTTTTTTTTTCTCGTCGTGGGTATAAGTAAAGAAGTCGAAACGACGACCCCTGCGCATCTATAATGTCGGGGCCAGGTGACCCGGGCCAGTTTCGTGTTTAAATGTGTTTGTGTATACAGAAGACGAACCGTACACAGAAATTTAAGACTATAATTCTTATTTTTTAAGCAGGATGCACGGATTCTAAGAATAGTAATCCTGTTTCGTTGGTTTTATATACACCGTGTCACCCCGTTCCGATCGTATTTTTGTGTCTGTATCTACGTATACAATATATTTCTGTCCGAGTTTTTTTCTCTTACTTCGTAAAGGGTGATGGAGAAAAAAACAATAATATAAAAAAAAAATCAACTGTCGTGTGAAAAGACGTTTCTGTACACACACACACACACACACACACACACACAAATGCAGCGGTGGCAGCACAATTGTTATTATTACTGTCGACGGGGGAAAATAACTATATTTCAACCACGGCCGTACACACAATGTGCATCGCCACCGGTGTATGTATATTATAATATAAAGCGCCGTAATCCGACACGCGAAGCTTTTTTCTTCTCTGGGTGTTTTTCGAAAACAACCAAGTATTCTATTTCCTCCATATTTTTCGTTTTCTAAAATAACTATTTTCTGCTACCGCGTGTGTTCGATTTTCGAAAATAACTCTACATTACCGCCGACAACGTGTACAAGCACTATACAACAACCCCCCGCGCAGGCCGCGACGAACATAAAAGCTTTTTCCGTATAATAAACGCCCTATATATATATTGTACATTATTTTATATTCGTGCGAGCTGAAATCAATCGACTCGGCGGCGGCGGCGGCTTCGGTGCACTTGACGTTTTTCGAAAAACTCGCGTGGGGGGAGTGCACAATAATACGAGCAGAGGTGCAGACTACGGTGGGGGGGGGGCTGAAAACCGACTTTGACGCGTACCGAACGGCCGCATATATAGTCATCATTCGTATTGTATTGCAGCACTAGTGTATATATATATATATACACACGACACACATATAATTATATATATATATATATGTGTGTGTATATACAACACGCACAGAGTCCGCTCGTCGCGGGGGGTAAAGGCAGTCGTAGCTGTTTCTCTCTCCATATACATCGGAGGGGTTTCTCTACGACCCGTTACAATAAACCATAATAATAATATATAACATATTATGCGTGTTGCACCTATACACAATATAATAAGTACCTTCCCTACCTGTAATACATATACACACATATTATTATACGCACTACACGTATAAAATATAAATATGTTTAAATTATTATTTAACAAGTATATACAAACGAATACGTATATATATATACATTGTGATATAGGCATCACCTACTATGTGTACATATACACGCGTAGGCAGGTATATACTCTACATCCGGTGGCCGCCGTTATTACACATCGTACGGCCAGTGCATTATTGAAACTATATTGTGGGGTTCACCCCGCGGCGCTGTTGTTTGTGCGCACACTGTATATACACCATGTACGCTTATAGGTACTATCGTGCGTACGACCGCGATGTGTGTTGTACCGACAGTGATTGTATAGGAATTTGTCGCGACCATTATCGTCGTGAAATCCGTTCGTGTTGCATCGCGCGCGTTATCGGTGTATACTACACTCGAATGTGATGGCGTACGTCTTGTACGGCGGCCCCGGGCTTTTACGCACCACACACGATATGATTATTGTTTGTTAATGATAATAATAATATATTCTAAAATATTATTATTATGTGTGTGATTTTTACTCTGCGATGATGACACGCGAACAAACAAAAAAATAAAAACGTGTAAATGTGCGCAGTACGCGGATTCTTGGGCACGAAATCGCTATATTTTTCGAAACTGACGCACTTACATTATTATATCGTGTCATAATAATATAGTAGTTATCACACGTTTCACCGACGAGGTGGCGGCGTATCTGCGGGGCGACCTGTTATTATATATTATTATTTACTCGTAGGTAGGTAGATACGAACAAGCCATCATGACTATATAGCAGGATGATGATTGTCGAGGAGACCCACTGCAGTGGTAGATAATATAATATATAACGAGCGCGGAGAGTAATCACACGGTATACATAATAATATTATGTGGGTGTGTAATGTAATATACGGACATTTGAAAGAAAAAAACCGTTAATTTCGAATAGAGACATACAGTCATGTATTGTTATTACGCTTGAAAATAATTTTACTATTTACTTGACTACCTATGTACGTCAGCCAGTTAAGTGCGACCTGTGGGCCTGCAGATTATTCGTCGATGATCGTTATCCGCTCGCGTCGTTCTCATTAGCCGTCGCCGTTGCAGGTGTACGTGCTATTCGACCTGGGATACGATTCGCGTTTTGCCGAAACGTAATAATAATAAATTACCGTCTCGGGACGGTAGACAGAAATGAAGACTTCTACCGTTCTAATGTTGATTATTTATTGGTTTGTAATGTTTGTATTAATTTTATATTGTCGCAGCGCTCCATGTGATCAGTATAGTGACGCTACTCGCATGGCTGTTGCTAGATTCATAGGGATGACAGTCGGTTAAGCCATTATACCGTAGTGGATGGACAGCCATACTATCTTAAAAAGTGGTATAAGAGCCACTATCCGCTGGATAACTCTAGCGCGCACACACACACACAAATTATATTATAGTCGTATAGAATATATGGATGTATTGGTTTGAAAGCGTTACGCTTGTAACATCAGTGTCGCTGATATTTTGAAGCGTTTACTCTTATGATTAAAGCGGAAAGCAGAACAGAGAAGTTTTTTTTTTATTAATATAGCAAGTAACAACTAAAATAGCTCAACAGTTATGTGAACAGAGAAGTTTTCACATCAATAATAATATTATACATCACAATATCACTGTATTACAATGTCGATGTGTTATTAGATTCTTAGCTGGAGTTTTTTGGTTATTTCTTTATTTTTAACGTATTTATATAAAATTCGAAAAATTCACAAATCGGCGCAACCGCGGTTCGTCTTAAATATAACATTATGAATATGCGAAGTCGTCTCGCTCAGTATTTGACACACAATTATTCATAAACGTCGGCCATTTATTATAATATTATGGTGTGCCACGTATAAGCAGTAAGCAGTATGCACGCACATTCGCACCACGTATAGGTACACACATTTACAGCCATCTGCACCAGGGTTTGTATGTAATAATATTATGTTTCGTTAATGGTGTAAAATATGTATTTTGTGCGCAAAATCCCATGTGGAAAAAAAAATCGTAAAAGGGTCCCCCAATATTCTCGGTATGCCTGCTGCGAACACGCACAAATGCGCAGGCACGCACCGACGACGCACTCACTCACGCACTGCACGCCCGGCAAACAGGTAGCACGATAATAATATTGTGTACAACAGTGGTAGTTATACGCATTGTTTCGCGCGGAGATTTTCGGCTGCAGGTATATGAAAAGTGATCGTTATAATATTACTATTATTTCCACCGAATTCTCCGCCACCCCTCTACTGTTGACGTCCCTCGTTCGAAATGGTTTTCCGCAGCAGCCAGCAGGTATATAATAAATAATATATATACGATTTTACACATGTTGTATGCGAGTTTATATGCGTTCGATGTAGAAACATAAGAATATAATATTATATAGCAATAGTAAGAAAATATAATACTTGATGGAACCGAGAGATAGAATAATATCGCGGTGCGGACTCTAGAGGGTCGACAGACCCATACGGATGGCCAATTTTTTTTTCTTCAAAAATCGTCCGTTACCTTTTACTCATTATGGTTTCATCCACTCTCCCCTAAAACGTGTGCATTTGTCCGAGAAAATATTTGGATTTTAGATCTGTTTTGTTTAAAACTGTCTGCAATTCCTAACCTACCATAGGTACATGTATGCTGTTTGTACACTATCAAATAATCAGACAAAAACCTTCAAACTCGTCCGCGTGCGGGTCATCATAATAATATGATAATATGTATTATACCCTGCATAATGCACTTACCTATATTCAACTGCAGACCACTTACTACCTACGTTTTCGTTTGTGTGATCCATATTATTATAATTTCGGCCGAAAAGTCTTCTTTTTTTTAACGAACCAATCGGCAACCATACTGTCGCAGCAGTGATTTCGGAATTACTTTATTCGTTTCTCCGATAACCGGACTTTAAAAACTAAGTTTTGATTACGGACACCTCGAGTATATTATCTCCGCTTGTATGTTCACGCCAACCACCTGTACCGCTGTTCGTATACCTGTACACCTGAATACCTGATAATTGATATACATTCGCATATTGCCCCATATGCATATAAATATGTACACGGCAGCGTGTGTATAAAGTGGTATAATTTCGTTTAAAAATTTCGAATGCGTTCTTTACCAAAATATCTCGTCGAATACGAATGTAATTAGTTATACAATAGGTATCTCTCACTTATCGTTGTAAGTTTTCGTCCTGCCCACATAATATTTTTCGTTTATAAAATCATATCCTTTTTAATTATACTATTTTTTTCAGTACTTTGTGAAGGTGAACCTTCCCACTTAAATTACTTAAATTAAGTCACACTGTGAAGCATTTTAGCTCCAACTCTGTACAATTCATTCAACTCTGATATTCCCCAGTCAAATAATACCAATTTGTCTGCCTTCGATGATTATACTGGCATAATCTAAGCTAACTTCCGCCCAATTTGAGCTTCGAATTTGCAACAAACTCGTCTAAAGGAGCTGTAAGACTGCCAACTGGATCAGTTTTTGCTGAACAAAAATAAGTGCAAGTAACTATCGACCAATGCAATATCATTTTTATTTTACTCGGTAACAACTACTCGTTGATAGGTTTTCTATTCATAGACTGGATTTCCCCGAATACGAATGTGAAGTTTTCCGCGAATCGCATCGAATAGAACACGAGACCGGCCAATATTATCAGAAGACCTCTCTAGGTGTATCACGTAAATTAGTAGTAAACGTCATAATAATGTGATTGGAATCGATTCCATGCTATTTTGTGGAGCCTTTCAAATGGATCTTTTCAAGGTCACATAGGCTCTCGCTCAAAATATCAGACCCTGGAAGTCCGTGTTATATTATATTACACTATTATTATTCAGTAACACACTAATATTCCGTACAGACGATATTATTTTCGAGAGGTTTACCCGGGGGAGCCGCAACCGCTGTTGAAACAAAAGCGGGCGACGATACATTTAATTAACACGTACATACAATAATATCGTATACCATTGTTGCGGGGCCCGAGTGTTTTACACGGGCGTTTCGGTTTTCATTGTGTGCACGCTGTAGAGGTTTATTATATTATAATAATATTATACTGCTCAGGCTCGTCGCTGTAGTTGCGTTGTTGTATAATTTTTTTTCCGTTCTTTTCGCGGTCGTTGTGTTGTTGTTTTTTTTTTAATTTTTTTTTTTTTTTTTTCGTTATTATTATTCGACTTGACGCTAGCGTTATTCGTGTATGCGTCGTCGGCACTCGCACTCGCACGCACGCGATCGAATGCATATGTGGTCTGCCGCAGTGCTCGCGAACAATGAGACCCTGCCTGGGGCCTGTATAATATAATATACTCGCGAGCAGTACAAAACGCACACTTGTTCACGAGACCACCACTTGCAAATAGAGTACCTGCCCAATTATCTTAACATGTATATTATATTAAAATATTATGATATATTGTACGCACGCGGTATACATGCCTACTCGTATATGTATAGATGGGTTCCATACCGTACGCAAGTATACTTACGCTTGTATATTATACTTTTTCACTCCACTGTGACACACTATATGGACGACTATAACATGATAGAAGAAATTCGCGCCTATGGCCTGTGCACACCACGCAGAGAGAGAGAGAGAGAGAGAGAGAGAGAGACGTTGATAAACAATGATAGGTCGCATGTAAGCTCTGCACGACAGCGCCACGGTGTCGCGTGTCTAGCCGCAGGATTTGAGGTCGGTTAAGTCGTCCTCGTCCGCGAGTCCTCCGCCCGCTGCAGAAGACGCCTGCGCGTACCCGCTTTCACCGCTTTAAAAAGTCGCTGGAAACAATGTGCGCAACCGACAAAAAAACGTATTGTTCTTTATTCGGAAGAACCGCAGAGATGACGTAAAAAAATTATGCGTACTCGTATGTACCTGCATAAACGGTGTTCCTGTAATATATTAATACATATAGGTACACAATCGGAACGTCTACATTCGATTGTTGTGAAACGGCGTATGTACGCGACTCTTGGAAAAGCGCCGGAAACGAATGTCTTTATATTTTGTGTTTGTACATTGAAATATTATGTTATTATAGAGGCATATCGACAGTAAAATAATAACTCGTGCGTATTATTATTACCTATAGAGAAGCGTTCCGTCGGGTGCGCCCGACTACGATAACCTAGATATGCCAAGTACATTATGTGTTTTCGCAAATGCAAATAAATTCTGTGATTATTGTTATAACTTGTATTGCAATAACGTCGAAAAATTTTTCATCTAACGTACAAAGTCCCTCCCGATGTCTTCATCGCGCATCCGAGTTAATGAACAATATGAAAACACAAAACGCAAACAATAGTATGGTATCTGTGAAAAAAATTACAGAAATCCAACCCCTATACCAGGAGCGAAAATTATGCACAATAAACAGTACAAAATGCAGACTGCAACTTTACTTGTATTCATTGTATAGTAAGTAATTAATACAATAGTATAATATCCATAACCAGCTCGGCAAATTATTTTTAATATGTACACATTTCTTAAATTATCTATCTATATTTTTTATTATTTTATTTACTTAACTAGTATTTATGTTTATTTATGGGACAGTTGACAATGCATGCTAATATTATGCATTTATGCAGATTGCAGCTATACGTCTTATGTTACATCATGTAATATAATAGTATAGCATCATTTACTTATAAATAATAATTACTAAGGTGTTTTTTTCTGAATGACAACCTACTAGATATTTCGTATTGCACGATAAGTATTCGATGGTCTTAGATATGTAAAATAATTTAGTCTTTCAAAATCGATCAGCGAGGACTGAGGACATTCAAAAAGACGTTACACCACTGTATAGGTATACTGGTATATATACCTCTAATTTAGAGTGGTATAACGATGGCTGTATTGAAACAAGGAAATTATTTTACATTATTAATTAATATTAATTCAAAATTATAATAAATTACACGATAACTGTTATAAGAACAGTTGTATTTCTTATACAAGTTCTAGGTTAAACTTAGATACAGGATTTGATTGGTCATCGACATTCGAAAAATCGTATTCACAGCTCGTTAGTTATAATTTTTTATTTTTATTTAAAAATTAAGGCTTCAATTACATCGATTATTAGCCTAGTGTTATTTACAAACTAAATGTTTAAGAAAATAGAGCATACTATATGTTATGCACACTGCACAGGTGTAATTATACAAAAATTTTTATCTAAACTAATTGGTTTGAAAAAATTGAAAATATTGGCGGTGTTATTTTGATATGAGAGCTTCTTCGAGAGATGCAGTATTGTTGAGGAATGACACGAGGATACGAATTTGGGGCTGTTGAATATAATGTTTTCGATTGTAAGGGAAGTTTTACATGCGTGCACGATGAACTAAGTTCCTTAGTGATCTCTATTATCATTAGTATCATATTACGAGACTACTGGCAGTAGTAGAATAAACGATTTTCTAAACAATTATTAGTATCTACTATTATCGACTCGCCAGTCGCTCGATTACTAACGCTGCGACGTCTAGTCACTATATTTAGTGTGTCTGCAGATAAACAGTGTAAAAGTTTGAACTTTAAAAACAATATGAAGCTGATATACCGATCTAGTATTGATTAGTTCACACAGGAAAATCGTTATTGCCTCTGCAGATCGTAATTGCCTGATTTTATATTAATATTGTTCTATAGACACGGCATTAGAAATAATGTGAAAAATATTAAATGTTCCAGACAACGACGACGTCTGCAGACTTTCGACATTTCGGTGGCACACAATTAATAATATTATATTGTACATTACGTCAACCGCGTAACTGTTTACCTATCCGGCGACTACCTATATATTATATTATTATTAGGTACCTACCCATAGCTATATGTATAGTACAAATAATACTCGAGATCGTACACCAGTTAACCTACTCGTAAAAGCCACCGCTCGTTTCGACTTGCGTACAACTGCAACTACCACTGCAGCTGTATCATATTATTCCAAGGATGCTATATAGGTTATTGCGAAACATCGATTTTCGTCCGCTCCGACAATGTCGTGTACATGCGACTCGAGGACACGGGATTTAATCGTTTTCGTCTCTCGTTATAACGTATTTAATATAATGGACGTACACGACAATCGTTACGACGATGTACCCATATAATATACAACTGCGTGGTGTACATAATACGAACTTAACTCGATTGTCGGTGTAGGTACATTTGGACGTTGCTGGCGGTATTGATATCACGTCGCGGCTGCACATAATAATATAATAAAATACCGTGTACGGCTCTCTAGAACACGCCGTTAATTGAACAAGCCACAAGTCGGCGTTATCGCACTGTTATATTACAATATATAAATTATAATTATTTCAATTCGGACGGCTAAAAAGTTGCGCAAACCGCTAATCATTCTGGTACGGCTCGTGGAAGATTTGTGCGACGATTACGCGCTCATTGCAGTAGCCGGTTTGCAAATATGTTTAATAATATTATATATTTCATTATGATATTATACAAGACAAATGACGCTTGCGTTTTAACGGCCCTGACATCGTGTTTCTTTTCAATTGCCCGAAGCAATGTGTCCAGTACGATTTTTTTACAACCGAGATCAAAATGTCGGCACATCAGTTTTTTTTAACAGCTTTTTTTCAGCTGCTATAGCATGAACAATTATAACTCCACAATCAAAGTAATAACAAGAGATGCGTGTACAGTTTGCAACAGAGAAGACAAGTGCTTAATATGTGTTTGTGATCGACGTATATACCTACATACAAACATGAGACTAACAAATAACAGGTGGTATATATATATATATGGGTCTACACACTGAGGAACAAACTTTTGAATTTTGAATATTAATCTCATAACCTGGAGCAGAATACAGTAATTAACATTTTTAAGTACATAAACATTTAAATAATAGTTTTTTTAATGGTGTAATACATTTGATAACACAGGGGTGGTATATGCTTGTCTCTCAAAAGTTTTTGTTCGTTTGTCATCACAATATTCAATATTCAATACATCTACACGTCCATATACGATTATTCTGCAGGCGATGCAAATTTAAAGATGACGATGAATTTTAAAACGTTTATGTCTTCATTTAAAATGTAATAGTTGACAACGTTAGGTACTGTCCTGCAATAACGAAAATAAGAGCGATGTATGGTATTATGCTAAATTGAGTTTGTCACAAAATTTCCATGAACAACATACCAACAAAAGTTTAAAGTTTTCTTAATAACTAGCTTTTGTTCCAGAAAAAATAAATCCAATACTAAAGCGCTGCAGTGTATTCTGTACACCTTCGGTGATGACCATTATTTTACGATCGTCGGTTTTCATACATATTATAACATATTATATTATTGGTCATCGTGACAAATTGCAATAGCGTACAGACGTCTGTGCCATACTCGACGAGGCGTATATATACTCTACCTATATACATATATATATACCTGTAGATATGATATAAATATATATGTATAATAATTGTATATTATTTGTTGTAATATAATACGCCATACCTCCGGCGAGTATTTATGTTATTCGGTATTACATGTCTGTTGTTAAATGCATAATAAACCATCGGTTATAGTTATACCAATATATAACGCTCATTAGGTCGAACATGCACCTTTATAGGTATTTGCCTGCAGTAGGTACATTATTATTATATATTATAGTTGAAGTTAACAAGACTCGCTGAAAACTGCAACCGCGAGTTGCATACACGATGTGATATTATATACATGTACTGGATAGGAGCGATCCGACTTACTAACCAACATTCTCTTTTCGCTCTCATCGCGGCTTCAGTAAACATATTTTTTATTTTTATTTCTCGTTATTTATTGCGCTGCAGTAGCCCGGTAAGAGGGCCTTCAAAATATTTCTGATTTTCATACCATTATCAAAGATATGTAGACTTTAATACAACTTTTCTTGCAGTGCATACCTATACTAGCCTTTAAAAACCGTAATTACATTTCGTCCGATTATATAACTCCACGAAATCATATATTTTAATATAGCAGCGAATAGCCGTTTAAAACTATCGGTGTATAATAATATGTACATAGGTGGTCGGCGCATGTGGTTATGTGCTAATAATAATAATAATAATCGGTAGAATGTTTCAAAACTATAATTATTATATCATTATACGCGTCAGTAATATGGGTGCATAATATTATATTTATAGATAATTAGGCGAGTTAGGTTATGGATGCAAGTTGACCAATTTTTTTTTAAACACATTTGATTATTTCAGTAAACATATTTCACTATATCGCCAAGCCTTGCGGCATTATACGTTGCCAATATAGGTACATGTAATACGTATAGTTTTTCGTCAAGTGTTAATCTTGTGTAGATATATGATGCATTATATATTATATGGACGCGTTTTCAAAAAATAAAAATAAACGAATCCCTCGAAACGGTCCAAAACCGGGCAAATTCACTAGCGTTTCGAACGAATATAATATACGTCATATTAATGTAATGTTGTGTGCATATTTCATGTCGTGTTGTCGTCGTCGTTCGGTTTTTCGTATACTCGTATAAACGCGGTGCAGCAGCGCATGTTTTTGTTGACCTTAGTTACGCGGATTTGTAACCATGTACACACAAGTCGAATAATATATTATGAACGGGCGCACCCCGCCGACGAGACCGCAGCACCGCACTTTCATATATCGACGCAACTCGGGGGAGGGGAAAAAATAGGGATCGAGTATTATATTATTATAATGTACTAAAGGAAGGTGCATATAATGTATAACATTGCTGCAGTAAACGGTGTGCGACGAGGTATTAAAACGAAATCAATAGCATATATTTTAAACACTAATAATATGTCTATAATATAATATTATATATTATGTATTTCACGAGTTCTACGTGCAAGTTTAAAGCGCGATTTCGAGCGCATATTATTATGTGACGTGAAAGCCAACGACACTTTTGATTTTTCTTCCTCTCCCGTGTGACCACACGCGGCAAAAGAGTAAAAAAAAAAAAATCGTATTAATTGCGTTTCACCAGTTGAGCATAATAATACAATCGAAAAATCTCATATACGCGTACGCTATTGCAGAGTTTTAATAATAATTCACTATGGTCAATGACTTATCGCCGCGAGTAACCTGCTATGATGGGAATAAACTATTAACTAACTCGTAAACGTAAAAATCGATGACATTGATGATAGAGTAGGTACTTGCTCACGAAATATAATATATTCGCACTATAATTTAGGCGCCGATTGAAAATGCATTATTCGTGTAAAGTTGCACAATTTTAATTGTATTAATACACCGTCTACGTAATTTATGGTCATTGGACATTACATTTTTGGAATATATTATTTATGATTCTGACGAAAAGATGCTGCGAACGTTCTCATTAAATTATTATTGTGGTATATAATGGGGTGATGTCGAGAGCTAATAATTCCAATGTAACGATTTCGGAAAATGTCACACGCGTCTATAATATTTTGGTTTTCAGGCCCATTATTTTGCTGTGCTTCAGAATAAGCGACATCTAATTAACTTGTCAACGCGTAGCCGTAAATACGGAGGACAAAAATATATTGAAATAAATAATACTTTATATTGACAACAGATGGTTTTTGGCATTTAGGGGGCTTACTGCTGTCAGCAGCAGTTCGGTTTCAAGAATTGAAAAAATATACCTCAATCACTAAAAACATGATGACCGAGAGTAACGGAAAATATAATTATTCCTCCCGACAGATTATAACAGCTAAAATAATACTATATACGCGTACCACTCGTGTGTTATTTTCTCCTAAAAAGAGCTGCACGCGCAGTGCATTCGTGTCGCACACGCACACATCTGTTTTTAATCAATAAGAGTACCTATGTATAGTCCTATACGATCACGCGTGACACAATGACTTTATGAGACATCGGGTTCGGCTGTACGAGGACTTCCAACGACAACAATTAACCGTGACATTTTGAATGACGACGACGACCCGAGAAAAAGCGATGACCGATCGGAAATAATACATTATAATTTCGGAGTATCCACGCCCGCCCTGCAGCGTGCTAGTATCGCGTCGACGTTATACGTTTTGTATTTCAAATAATGTTGTACGTTACAATGCGGCACTTCGTTAGAAATATTACCAAAACGGATCCACGAAAAACGTGTCGACGATTTTCGTTCCGGTATAAAAATTATAAAAGTCAAAACATTTATGGCGACGGCTTCTCGCAGCAGCAGAGAAAACCGAAAGACCGCCGCAACTGTACCACCTACCTATAATATTGGAGAAAAAAAGTGAACACAGCACACACATGGGTTTTATTACCCGTTTCGCTGCACGACCGCCGTAAATACGTTACAACAAACATCCGCCCTTTCGGTCATCTGGGCGGGTCGCGACATTCGTCTACACAACGATAGAAATTCATTATTATCGCCGTTGTGTCGACCGCGCGAAAATCTGAAAACCTGAAGTGCGGGTCGGGATTGTGGGAGCCACTTTGAGACTATTGGGTTGTGACTCGCTACGATCATTGCTGCTTTTTTAGCTTTTCGCCAATATAGGGCACTGCAGTAGGTATATACATGTAAACATACAGCTATAGCTATAGTTTATGTCCCTACGACGATATATATTTACATACTACACGGATAATAGATTATTATGGGCTATTCAAGGTTAGAAAGGAAAATCCCAACTGTTTAATTTGCCTGCAGTGTTCATGATCACGTACCTAATTTACATTTTTAAAGCATATACAAATGAGTACTTTACCTAGTGTATAGTATAATATATTGTACACAATTGACGACATTTCTGTATTTCGTACGACGTTTCTACGTACATGATTATTATACCGTATTTGTAGATTTCACAAACTTTCAGAAGTTCTATGAAAAGAAAGTGATGATTTTTTGGATGGGGGTGTGAACGAGCATGAAACGCATCGAGTCCCGCTTTTCCCTTTTACTATGTATTGACTATAAAAAAAAAATCAACACTTAGTTGTATTAAAATATAATATCTTTAACTATACTGTGAATTGAATATTGATTAGGTCATATAGGTATCCTGATACTACTTCAGAGACCTGTTTTGAAAAATGTGGTGCAGTGACACAAAACCTCCAATCAATACTCCGCTGGGTAATCAAACTACCACAGTAATTACTTACATACAATCGAGCTTATTGATTCTCCGAGCTTGTCCTGTCCAATTATAATTGTCAGAAAATAAATAAATAATAAACTAACTTTCAATTCGTTTCTATAATATGTAATGACCTATATAAATTAATAGCTAGGGATTGTATTTGTTCCCATCGTCATTCCGCATCTTCAGTCAAATAATTCGAAACTAAATGATGATTTTTTTAATCTATATTATTTCTAATAATCCATTATCGTACTCGTGAGACGTAGACGATTTCTGAGTTCATTCTTCGTTGCATCCATTCAGCTGCCGGAGTAATATTATAGTCGATCATTCAATCGATTCTTCCATGCTTGTCTAATCGAATTCAAAATATCAACAAAAAAAATTCCCCAATATTATAACAGTATTGTAATAACAACTCAAGAACGTGGCCAAATATATTATTATGTTCAAAATATTATAATGAACTATATTATAGTTATAAAATAAGAATAACATAAGTAAAAATGGGAGAAACCTATATATTTATGTATTATGTAGTTGATGTAGCGAAGATACAAAGATTTATTAAACTCTTAGTGCATACATAAGTATTCACCAGCTGAGTGTGTGCGATTGGGAATATTTTACATAACGATTCGTTCCAATTCATTTTTACTCGGATCTTAATTATCGATTAAATTTTAAACAAGAGTAGATATTTCTGTTTGTATCGTTTCAATATTTTATTTGTATTTTTGACATAGTCTACACCTGTATAATGATAATACAGTCATACAATTTTTATCCTGTACCGGTGGTGCTGAGAAAAGTTTACGAATATCATCATCTTTTTATGTACACATTTACGTACCAGACACTCAAAGGTGCACTCAAGGAGGGATAGCAAGCTTAAAGCCCTCCAAAATGATAGGCGTTTAATATTTTGTCTAATTTCATAAATTATGATGTAAAGAAATGATCAACTATCTGACTAAGAACGTGCCTTTCGATTTCTATACATATCGAAAAATAAGAATTTAATTCAGACCTCCTCCCCTCAAAAAAAAAAAAAAAATCCTGGCTCCAACCATTATCGAATGTTTATAAATCATATACTTTTACAGTGCAGACTTAGATAGCTCGAATACTGCCCCTGGCAAATTATCGAAGGTTAATCTTAAGTCCCTAATCCTTATTATTAAATAATCGGACATTCATTCACCTGTGTATATACTATAATATACTTATACATTAATATAATACCATCACGTCGATATTATTAATACTATTACTATAGTGTAATGTGTTAGGTGAGTAGTACTTATATATTTTATTTGTGACAACATTTTATTATGCAGAGACCATACTCTAGCTGGTGTTTATTACAGTTGACTGTTTTATTGATTTGCGCTCATGCAACGTTTCTTGTAACGTATATTGTTATTAAAATAAATCTAATGTCTAATCAGAAAAATATAAAAATATGAATAGCTACAGAATGTACCTACTAGAAATAACTGACAGTGGTAATTAACTAACTATATGTAAAGGCGTATCTAATAACTTTTTTTTTCATAAATAATAATTTTTTAAAAATATATACCATTCGATAATCATACAATGACGTAATTTCCAAATTAAATTGTTTTAAATATTGATAAGAATAAGAGATATTATACTTCGGAAGTTGTTTGAATAGATCGGTCGGTTTTATTTTGTAATTTACGCAATTAACTGTTAAGCTATAATAACTGTGGTTAGAAGCTAAAAAAAAGCTGTGACATGTGGTACTAGATCTTTTTTCTCTGCAAGGAAAGTTGAAGAATGATAGAAGTGTTTTTGGGTGTAGTGCAGTGGGAAAACATCTCGTAACATGCTACATTGGTCAGGAATTTAGTATCAGAATTTTTAATTTTTATCAATGTTGATTTGTGTTTCAATAGCGATAAAAAAGCGCGACGAAAATCTGCCTCGTGAAAATCGGTTAGAAATAAAAAGCTGTACCCAGCCTAAACCATATCTACATTGAAAAAAAAAAGATTCCATAGGTCAGCTGTCTGTTGCATTTACGATTACATCTTGTATCTATGTATGTATATAAAAAATATTTCGTAATTAAATTTGCCATGTATAATTTTAACAAATTTAATTATGTAATAATTTGTTTTGTGTTCTGCTTGAGCCATTCAACCCCCATATCGCCATTGTTAATTACAATGGTATGTTAAGACTTTAAACAGACAATACAGTTGTTATACAGGCAGATGCAAAGTTTAAACATTATATCTGTATAATGACCTGCAGACTACCAGAGTACACTTATCTCTGCAGTACAACCTCTTGCAAGTCTTACTGCAGTTACGTATATGTGCTTTAAAATTTTGATTTTAATTTTATGATATGCATAAACTTAACACTTAAGGTCATAAAAATTGTTCGTTATAAACCAGGGGGAATTTCTATATACTAACGTCGTCTGCAATCCCCACCAATTCTGTAACGCAATTTGTTTATGACCCTATATAACTGCATTTCATAAAATATAAAAACAAATTTCAGTGTAATATCGCATAAATTATAATATTGTATAGGTATTGCCATAGAACTTATTCCGTCGTATTGCATTCTCTACAGAGTTTATAGTAATGCAGCATGGATATGTATTATGGTCACTGTACAATGTAATAGATGCTTTTGAAAACTTTGTTTTTGTTTAATGTTTTCAAAAAACTTTCACCAAATACGTATATGTATATAGGTACACCGAGTTAATGTATTGTATACATACAGTTATGCTACCTATATATTATATGGCTGAACCGGATACATGTATTGAGTATTCGCATTATGGATGTTTTTTTTTTCGACGCATAAAACGCACTCACTCATTATTTAGTGAATTTGTGTTTAAAAAAAAAAAATTACCAAAAAGATGATAGTATCTCTCTTTAATGATCAGTAACACAGCAGCACTCACGATCGATGTAGTTGAATATTACCTAAATCCGACCCCTCGGAAATGGTTTGCTATCAACGGGCTTAGAAAAAAAATCATTCCTACATAACCTGCAAACCTTACATTTACATTTAAATCGAGTTCGCCGAATCAACTCTATCGTCGGTTGGACATAGTGTTTACGAACATAACATATATTACGCATTGGTCGACTACACATATACCTATTTGTATAGACGTTGCGATCGCTGCAGAGACTTGAGTTCGCGGACTGAGGCGTTGGCGGCGACGGTTATGATATTCTGCCTTCTCGTAATAATTACACGGGTTTCTGTTTTATGCAGTCGCACTGGCAATATTAACAGCGTATAATGTAATACGAGGATTGCCGAAGATGTTATTATTGCTCCTGGCAAAGGTCACGTCGTCCATACAATAATAATATTATTATATGCTCCGCCGCCGGTCGTTCGGTGCGGTGTGCACCAAGGTACACGTAATAAATTAAACACGCAACCGCGAGTCGATATTGTACGGTGTTAAACTTGATGGGTGTGCGATTAAAAATAAGAAAATTAATAATAATAATAAAAAACGTCTACAACAACCATAAAACACTAAATAAATCATATAAAATCGATACGAATTATAATCGTGAACACGGATTCGGTGCGTATCGAATGGCCGACGTAATATGGTTTTAAATATTGATATTACATAATATTATTATCATAACGCCGGTAATAGGAGCTATTATAATATTATCATAAATAGGTGCCCATGTCTCGTACGACTGTATACGTTTTTCAATTATAAAATAACGTAATTTATGTACGCCGAAAATGATTTGGAATTATATTGATTCGAAAGACCGCGTGATGTAATAATATTATATTGCAATATCGAATAGAATGTTTGCACGTGTTGGCCGGAATCAAAATAATATATTTTCACCGTAATCGTTATATTATTCGTATTATAATGATTGTGTTGCCACTTTATCATTTGCATATATGTATTGTCTTTGACTACAACATCATAATGATGGTGCACATAACATTATTATGACGCGATCATTGCACCGAGATGCACGCGCTTGTAATTCTACGACGTTGTAACATTACATCGAAGTATATAGGATATTAGTACACGTGGGAGTATCAAAAGCCTCAGGAATTTGAAATATTAGTCGTCTCATAATAAATTTATCGTGCACTGCGCCTATCCGTGGTATATCGGACATCGGTACTTAATACGTAGGCGTATACATAAATAAAAAACTACCTGCATGTGCTAAATAAGATGTATAAGATGTGCAAGTATGTACAAAGACCTAGTCAAGAGGGGTATAGCGGGGCGATCGCTTCACCCCGTTCGTAGCCAGCAATAAATATATCAATGTTAAATGAAATCCTGAATTGGGGTAAAAATTAAAAAATACACTCGCCTCCCCATTCCCCGCTGAAGAAATTTCTATCGGGTTGTCGGTACAATCAACAAAGCGTATAGGTGCGCACAATATTATTATACAGCAGTATTTATAATGGGATTTAAAGTTTTTGCTCTTGCGCAGTGGTTCCCAAACTTGTTTTGGGAAATCACTAATGTCTCGAACCTAAACCAAAAAATTGATTAATCGTTAAAATATTGTAATAATTTTTTAATGTACACCCATTAGATAAGGCGTCCTATCATATCTGTTATTAAATTATAAAACATGTGTAGGTATATTCTTCTTTTCGTTGTTTGAATGGCCGCCCGCATAAAATGTTTGAACATTATTAATAATCATATTATTACCTATACAAAAAGTAATTTATTTCCCGTACCACCACGTATAGTATTCTACAGCTGCAGCAGTGCAGCGTACCACGGTTTGAGAACCTCTGCTCAAGAGGATTGTTCTCGCAGAACGTGCCTATAATGTATCCTATCTCTATAATAATATGTGCTTTTTACTTTTCAGCGACAGGCTGGCAGTCGCCTATCCGTTCACTTAAATTTTTGTTTTCTGGAATAGAACTCACATGGTCTATATAGTAAATCGGCAGATGTCCTATATATTTATGTAATCATATTTTTGAGTTGTAAGGATTACTCCGATTTCCTTTGAGCTTACAGAGCCGCGCAAGTCTTCGAGCTTGAAGGCATACCTATAAGTATACTAATAAATATAAGTGCTCACTCGGCGCGTATGTTATTAATATTATAATATTATCTACACCGTCCGCCGCACCGGTGCAAATTAGTATAGGTACATAAATAGAGGTATACGAAGTCGGTACCATAGTGTGTGTATACCGTATACATAATATAGGTACACATTGTTATTGTAATATATACACGGTCGTACGCCATTCAGACGAAAGAAACTATCTGAATACATTACCGTCATGTCGTTTTTTATACCTGTACACACGACGAGGTTACGTAAGTGCGGTAGCCGTCGTGAACAGGTATGTATAATATTATTGTGTACAGAAACGAGTCGCGCAATTATAATATGCACGTGTTCGGTCGATCGGGACACAAATCACTCGCCGCCGCCGATGAAAATAATTAATATTATTACTATTATTATTTATTATTATTTTTATTATTATTTTTGTTGTTGTTGTTGTTGTATTCTTTTTACGACTCGCGTCATTTTTTTACTCGATGCGACAGCTTATACAGCTAATATAATCGCGGAAAAGTTATTATTGAGACGAACTCATAATTAGACAAAAAAAAAAAAATCGTAATTACCTACGTATGTTTTATTAATTGCATTTATTTTGCGGTTGCGCCCGTTAAAATGGTTACGATCTATAAGCGTATACGGGTTTATAGTGGGAGCGAAAAAAAAAATAAAGATTAATATTATGGTAAAAACATTATTAAGGTTGTGCCAGCGTATTTCACGCGATTCTAAATTATATAATGGCGTATTAATGATAACAATAATGTCTATTCCCGCATTATTTATCAAAAGAAAAATGTATAGTTTAAAATAATTGTTATCTGTTCACTGTTATTTTTTAGTTGTACCTGTATTCAAAGCATCACACTATCATAATATCATTTTGACGCGTTTATTTAGTATATTCACTCTAATATTTTGTAAGTGACAAACACATATATAGGTACACGACACAGACTCTGAAACACATTTCGCATACTTATTGAACAATGTTTCAGTGTACCTATAGTACCTATTTAAATGTATATCATTTTATTTCAATGTAATTGTCACGTTATCGTAGCTACATGCACTAGTGGCTTATATAATATTAATAAACACAAACAACTATGTATAAGAGTAGGTTTCAGTAAAATAATGAAAATTGTAGACCCGTGGGCGTAACTGGAGTCAAAGTTTTGTGATACCAAAAAATAATTATCAAAAAAAATCTTCCATTTAGTTTCCCATTTCATTTTTTTTCTTCTAACATAGTAAATTTACGGGGTAGCAAAAGTAAGCTTCGATATTAGCGACGCCTACGTATTATATTATCCATATCGTTCTTTAAATTTACAATCTCTAACTAGCCAACTAGGTGTTTGATGAGTAACTATTACGAATACAACAGGTAGCGTATAAATGTTGGGTGGGAGTGAGTTGTGATTATTATTTCTGTTGGATTTTTTATGCTGTGGTGATTTCACGAGTTGTCATTGTCCTTGGATCTTATTCATATGGTTTGTTGTTATCGGAATTTTCCAAAAAATAGTGATAATGATATCACACCATGTATACATAACACAACTGGTTTGGCTTTATTAAAATATATGCTAGGTGCATATAGTCACATAGAGTTGATATTGAAGCGAAAGTCCAGACAATCGCTTAGATCTTATCTATAATTGAAAAATAATACATATTATGATACTTGCAAAATGTTCATTTCTTGTATTTTATATTAACTTGTATGGTTTTTATAAGAAAACGAGATAAAATTATCTCGGCGGCACACACGCGGAGTCTCTCGCGATTATCATTAAAATCGCTTTACCCCTCCCTCATATCGATCGTGGTTCAAATACTCGAATATGACTGAAACTATAATATACACCTATTGGGCCATTGATCATCACACTGTTTACAGCACAATTTATACTTTTATTATGTAGTATTATGCGCACAATATATTCGAGTGGCTCCAGTCGTTAATATTGTTTTATATCAGTACTCGTAATAATTTAAACACATCTGAAAAAAAAAAAAAAAACGTTACGTCGGATCGCAGCGGACCACCCAGCGCCGCGTGCACAGTTGTCGGCCGGATAAATTAAATCGCTGTTGGTAAATAATATTATTATATTATTATGATCGTTTGCCGTATAAAATCGGCAAAAGCTAAACCTGTCCCGTAGACCGAGACCCGGGGTTCGCAGCCGACTACTGCACAATATCATGACGATGTTCTCAGAGAGACCCACAGCTGCATTTTGTGCATAATATTATTATTATGACTTACCTCCGACGACGACGTGCGTGCAGCAGTCATGCGCACATCACGGTCGCCGCCGCCACCGCTACAGGACAAAAACCGTTTAATTATATTTTTTCGAGCGCGCAATAATAACACGTACCTACCACGTACACATACATTATAAGAATATACAATATGCATGTATATATATATACCTATATATTATACACATATGATGCTGCGACCGACGCGAATCGCCCACGTTCGCACACGCGCTGCAGCCAACACACATCATAATGTATACACAAACCACGCAGGCAACATAATATATAGGTAAACGTCATTGCAGTGTATGTGATGTGACCCGAAGTGGGTAATTCGAGTAAAACGTGTGTGTAATCGAATAATGTTGTGCCGCGTCTGTACGACCGATGGTTCGGAGCCTAGAGAAAAAAAAAACTTAAAAAACCGTCGTCTAGCGAGTTGCCGCACATCATCAGAGCGATGTGTTTTTATGCACACGCCGCCGTTATGTCATATAATTACGAAATATCGACACTTCGGCGCGTTTGAATGTGTATGCGAGTGTGTTCATAAAAATAAACGGTCGCAAAAAAATGTTTTCAGTCACTTATTTTTTACAATAATATGGCCGTGTGAGCTAACTCACTCCAGTTTTTTTCCCCGTGACGTCGTCGATAAATGTTATCGTAGCAGGGTCATTTTTTTTTTTTAGGTTTAACGACATACTTTTTTAAAATTTTTTTGAACAGCAAAAAACATCGTTAAAACAGACAAAGAAACAGTCATTTAAACCTTAAAATATGTTATATTAGCTTTATATAATATAGCATCTAGCACCAATAGTAGGTATTGAAATGATGGTGTGGGATACGCCGGAAATCGCAGTTAAATTCATCTACGAAATATTCCGCTTCGGAATCCGAAATGAGTTTAAATGTGAAATTCTAACTGTCCAAAGTAAGTACAAAAAAATTTTTCTTTCAAAATGTGTGAGTTTTATTTTAAATTGCATGGCGCTGCGAAATGGCTGCCTGGGTACACGTGTACAATTAATCATATTATAAACAATTGCAGGTTTTATTTTTTCCATTATTTTTTTCGAGCGTTAAATTTTTTCGATACTATAATAGATCATAACAGATATTGCGTCTGGACAATCACCCGACGGTGTTTCAAGTTAAATATACAATTAGGACAACGCTGCAGCGGCGGGCGGCCCTTGAATTCGCTGCAAAGTCCATTGCCGCCGTTCTCGCGCAAACCGCTATAATGTCATAACCGACATTGATAATAATAATAATAATAATATCGTATTTTCAACTCGAAGTTGTGTGCATATTTACTGACTATAATATTATATATACCTACACTCGTATATGCGTGTGTGTGTGTGTGTGTGTGTACAAGCACGCGTGGGCGTATATATTATTATAATCGTTTAAATATCATGAGGTCGCGACGCGAAAGTATATTTATTATAATGAAAAGAAATAACAACCGCGCGAGTGTATAATATACGCACAAATATTACACGTACCTATGTGTGTGTGTGTGTGTGTGTGTGTGTGTGTGTGTGTGTGTGTGTGTGTGTGTGTGTGTGTGTGTGTGTGTGTGTGCACAGACCTAACACGGCCGTTGGAAAGTAACTTATTCGTGAACTCTGATCTCCTCAGACGCGGCGGCAGCAACGTCTGTCCCACTCGGCGGCCAAGGTACATTTTAATATTTATAAAAATAATAATATGTACAACATTATAATATGTATTACACGAGCGCGCTGCTGCTGTCTTCGGCCAAATACTTTTTAAAAATAATTAGAAAACGAGTATTATATTCGAATACCCAATAATAATAATAAGTGGTTAGAGACTATAGCGTACCTAATTTACGCGTACGCCATATAGTACGATGTTACGAGCTATCGATTATGCTCGTGGACTTGCGGCGCGGAATCATATGAATTATTTATGTATTATTTGTGTACATTATGCATGTACTTACCTATATATATATATATATATATAGATGCATACTACAACAAATCACCGAAAAACGGTTGAAGAACATCTCAAGTGTCAATACCATATACTTGGGCACCCCAGAAAGCTGCTCGGATTGCAGATGACTGCAATAATTATGCCCCGTAGTACCACCAAAGAGTTTTGGAATTTTTTGCCCACGTTTTTCCCTCCCGAAGTGTGCTCGTGCCACCTCATTCCGCGGATTATTATCGCCACAGAGTGTACGACTGTATTGTTTTAAATGTAAACAGGAAAAACCTTTTTCTCCACAGCGGTTCAACACCGGGTTAGGTTATAACCGGCTGCTGATGTCTGTGTATATGCACTTTGCATGTGACAATCCTTTAATCGTGGCCTGTAGGCGATAATATAATGTTATAAATTATGTCATGTTATTGAACCCCGCCACGCACTAATGTGTAATTTTCGTCACGACTCCGGAGTCCGGACTCACGATTGTATATTTTATACTGTTATTAATTGTTGTCTTATCGGCTTTCATTTGTCTTAAAAAATCCAAAACGAATGCTTTCTGCAATTCGTATATACTCATAAGTTAAAACTGTCACAACTGCAGGCCACATTTACAAGCGCATGTACATAGTGTGTTACGTTGGCTTTACCTCATACGTCCACCTGATAAATAGTGTTATTAATTGTGTAAAATGCATACAATAAAGTTTTGTTTCTCAGATATTCAAAACACATTTTAAATCAACCGCTTTTTGCCGACCACAATAAAAAATAACACACTGTTATATGGCGGCACCTCATTGTATATGTTGACGTTTGATGGTTATTTGCACTCTGTAAACAATAATGTTCACGTTGTAGGACGACATCGACTTCCGCCAATAAGTGTATTAATATCACAACACACAATATATAACTTAAAAAAATGTTTGCACATTGCACAGTTTGTGTCGTGGCCGCCGCAGCGTTTCGGTTGATGGATTTCGGTATTATTATTTTTTCGCCGGACGATGATGGCAGACGATGGGTGCGATTTCCGGGAAATAAATCATATAAAAACACCGGATCCGTCTCGCCACGCGACTCTCGGATGCGGCCGTCGATCGAATGGACGGTTTTTGTTTTTTACTCTCCGATTCAACTACACGTTCACCGTTAATACCGTTATAACGAATTTATTTAATATTATAGCTTTACTGCAGCACTGTATATCCATATAATACCCATACTCGTTATTCTTGCGCGTAGCAAATTAAAACCGAACATCATTAAACGGCCGTTTGTGCGCCTATTCTGTGTTTTCAATATAAATACACCCGACATGATATCAGTTGCAATATTGAAATGCACAATTTCTAAAATTATTTATGCGATCCATAAATAATATTTCTCATATATTATGTCGTTGCACGAGACCGTATACGTTCCGGAAGATCATCGAGTAGGCTCAGTTTTAATTTTTTGTCCGGGAAGGCGAACAAATTTACGGTCTAAGACGACTCGTGCACCCATCTTAACAATAGCTCACCTTTAAAAATGTATTGCTCCTCACGAGATTTCGTATTTTATTGATACATTATACAGTGTCATTATCACCCCACTCGAGCACAACACACCCCACACACACACACACCGATTTACGACAACATAACTGACATTACAAAACTTGTGACGATAAGTCATAAGTGAGTATAGTGTTACCAGCTAAAATCAAGAAGTAAATGACCACAAATGGACGACACTATCATGATTCGTGAATAGATAGTATTATAATATATTAATCGATTGTATACATTTTTACTTTTTATAGCGACAAATTAATATCATAATACAATAATAGTTTGCAGCTGCAGTGTTTGCAGTTGTTTAGGTTTTTAGTTTTGTCGAGATTAAAAAAATAGCGTTAAGTATTCCATTTTAAAAATTAAAAATATTCAAGTGATAGTAAACGATTTTATTTGTTATAAACATCTCGGGGAGAGGGTGGGTGAGTAAATCGGCTCGCTTTGCCCCATCGGCCCGAATCGCGCCTATGCGGGAAACTCGAAAATGTCTAAAACACCGTCTTTATGCATGAATATATAATATACATTTTTTAATATCACGTGTTCGTCTCGAGATTTGTTTATCGAAGGGCGTGTAAACAAGACTTCATAATGACACGCGTATACTCTTCACACAGTATATTTAAACATTTGAAGCGACCAAGAAACGAGTTGCGTTAATTGTTTTTCACCCTTTCGTATATATTATGTTGCACGTGCATATTATATACATATTATACACATTATACACTGCTGCGGTGCTGTGAGTTTTTTATGTCCGCGCCAGAAAGGTCGAGATGCTGATAGAAGTGTACGCTTTATTATTATTATATTTTAAGTGTCGCGTCGTAGGTATATAATAATAAATATTTCGCAGTGTGGCAGTGTGCTCGCGCTAAGAGGTATACCGTGTAAACATTGCAGCTGGATGATATGGAATGATGGGATTTTCAGAATGACGTGAGCATATCGAGTGACTTACACACGTTGAGATTATTTCAATTTTTTATCTTTTCGTTTTTTTTTTCAAACTCATGTCATTATTATAAACATAGCGACGTCCGTTTTTTCCACAGGTTCTGGTGCACCAATTTTTTTAAAAACAATTTCGATAAAAAAGTCTCACCACAGACGAAATGTACAAAGTACCAAAAACATACAACTATATACTGCAATACATACACCGATGCACGTATTGTGATTAATTCAAATCTACGCTGTACACATCATCAGTTTTTTTTAAATCGATGAAAATTCCATCAATTTGCATAGACCGTAATGCCTATACATAATAATATACAACACTGCGACGCGTACGACCGTATCGAAGACCGTAATAAATCTTAACGTCTATACATATATCATCGGGAAATTGACTTACAGAATAAGTTTTGTGTTGCACCTACCTATAATATGCATCGATGCGAATGTAGAAAAAAAAGGCTAACTAAATTTTGTATTTGAAAATACATTAAACACAATAATACAGTGAGCTGAGGAGCTCATATTTTAGGTAATTTCGAATGGATTTCGCATCGTTCCAAAGTATAAATCACATCGCGTATTACAATAATTTAACTATAAATTATCATTTATCATGCAATAAAGTGTAGTTTTGGACGAGCCAAAAGCGTTTAAATGCATTGGTATGTACCCTCGCAATTGCACATTTTAATAATAATATATTATATTATTATATTATGTAGGAAAACGCCTGCACGTATACCATTCGGCCGTGACATTGACTGCCATAGTCGTAAATTGTACGATTTGTGAAAATCCCGAAATCTCGCTCGACGTGGAGATTAAACTTATGTAAGTACCTCGTGTACATTATAAACGCATTATCTTTAACGCGGGCGAATATTCTGCGGCCGTCGCATCATATTATAAAATAATAATAAACATAATGTTATACATGTATTGGTATAGCGGTTATGGTTACATATCGACGTGCGCCTTAGACAATATAAAATTAATATATTATAATAATATTGCGAAATAATTTAAATGCGAGAGACGGACTGGAGAAACCGCATCGCGGTGATAAAATATCCATTATATGATCGTATTATATGGTATTATTGCTCTACGTTTTATGCTTTTTTATTGCAAATATATGCGACGACGACGTGCCCGACGCTCGTACGATTATGTATGAATTACGATCGTCCCGACTTTATTTCCCTCCCCCGTTTTGGCGTCGTTCCAAAGGCTCTGGTGGCGGAGTGACCGAAGGAGCGCATAACATTTAAGGTACCATTTTGGCACACACTGCAAATTAACTTATAATTATACAGTGTGATTCACTGTTCACCGAGTCTGTTCACTCCAATTGTTTCGTTCAAAACATGATTTTTTTGGGATTTTCAAGTACACTGAAGGACAGTATTTCCGAATACTTAGATTTGTCATAACATTTGAAGAGTGTCGTGCCTGTGGCGATACCGACTTTTTATCAAATGACCATCGCCCGTTTTCACTTGTACATTTTTACGCAGAGACACCTTTCTTCAAAATATTGATGTAGGGATCTAAATCGATATTCGAACGATTAGTTTTTGAGTTATTTAAGTCTATGAACTCATAAGGACTAAGGTCAATGATGGATAACAGCTGGATTGGAAGGTATGGAGGATACATCTATTAACATTTCAAGATTTGTAAAAGTTGTCCCAATATAATATAAGAGCTAGATTCAATTTTATATTTTTGTAAAACATATTTTAAATACTATAATATTACTCTTAGTATATTTTTATACATTTTAATAACTTAGAACTACTTACTCATTCAAATTTTGATTTAGATGGGCACATCAAACTCATCAGCCTAAGAATTTGAAGTAAAAAAGGGTGAGTACTCATTAGAAAAACGATGTTTAAACCTCCTTAAACGGTATAAAAAAAAAATACTTATCTTGAAAAGTTATTTATGTATTCGTGTATTTATATAATAAAAAGTATTCCTAAAAAGTTAAAAAAAAACAGAATTACATCGAATTCGTAATTCAAAAGGATACAAATAGGGGTGAGCAATGAGCACGCTTGGCGAATCACTCTGTATGCATTATTGTGATATTTCGTTTGTAAATGGGGGGTGGAGGGGGGGTCCGTTAGCGTCCGGAAACACAAACAAATATTTAATATTCTCTTAGCGTGCGTTTTCCGTGATAAACCTTATTGCGGCGCGCAGTGTGTCGTCATACCGAAACGAGGAAAATTCGTAACGAAATCAAGTCATCGTCATGCAGTACCGAATACTAAGTGTAATAATATGATAGTATGTATTACATGAATACGTAAGTTGCACTGCTGCGAAGAGAGCTGTTCGGCATACACAGACTAGAATTTTGCGGACGACATGAATTCACGGTTGCTTGCTATGGATATAGGACACGGGTAAGCATCATATTTTTCGTTCGTTGCGCCTAATAACACACTAATAAATCATAACAGTCGACCGACGGTAGTAATAATAGTAATAGTATGCGAAAGATACGGTCGAATCCAGCCGTTGACATCGGACATCGGAGGGGTGGCTGCAGAGGGAGAGGGGCCCCTCCACCCCGGATCAGCTTTCAGTCGTACAACTGATTTTCAGTCAAGCGTCAGTAAGCTTCTGCGTCCCCCGTACGTATTACCCTCTTTAAGACTAAAAAAAAAAAAAAGAAGCTATAAATTATAATTCAAAAGTCAATACGTATTATATAGATACGCGATGCACAATGTCAATGTAGAATGTCAGTGCACTGTTTGCTTTTTCTCCCTCTGCAGACCAGCGAACCACATTTAGACGAATTGCGTTCAGTCGAACCTGCAATCTCGACTTATTGTTACGTTTTATTATACATGGATCTAATACGCATCAGGGCGAGTTCACCTATTATCCAACTTCAGAACATTATCTGTGTTTTTGCGATGTTTAAATTTAAATATTTTACACATAGGTATACCTACAACTGATATTATGGATTCGTGCGAGTCGTAGGATCATACTGAATACCGTGAAAAAGCCAGCGTACAAACACAGACAATACGTATCTACTTAACGTCAAGCCTGATAATATTCACTCCGACAACACGAGACCGGTGAACGCAAAATGAACTGAAATTCTCGACGTTATGCTCTGGGGTCAGGGAGATGATAAAACAAATAGTGTGCTGACGTCCTCTTGAACCACGTCTCTGGGCTATTGTAAAACATATTATATAATGTGACATTTTTGAAAATTTTACGAGACCGAAAACAGTCACTGAACAATTTGAACCCCGTGATCAGCTGGCGATCGGTAAGTGTTTCCGAGACCTATACACGGTATACCGTTTACCGAAAGACCGGTATACGTCCGAAACCCGTTTTCGCGGATCCGACGGTGGGCGTACGCGGTTCCAGTCGATTCCTGCAACTGCAATAGCATTATATTATAGCGATCTAAACGTCCACCGACAAACCGACACGTGTAGTTGGTCTTATCGGATATTTGAAGAGACGTCCGCGTGTTGTACGCCGCTGCATTTCATTTATAATATTTAACGATAATAATATGATATTATCATCATGTCCAGTGAAATATACCCGACCGGTATAACTGCGACGTGCCGGTACACGATAGCTGTTATTGGCGCGTCGGTAAAACGCGTCTGATGCGCGAAGTTTCTATTTATTTTTTTTTTTCGGTTTTAATTAAAGATATTTTTAGTATAGCAAAAAAAAAAAAAATTAAACGCAACGGATAAGACGTGTACGTCGACGAAGCGAATTTTATGCGTATACAAAGTATTATACCGCGGCTTCGTCTGGACAACTCGACATTTAATATAATATTTATTTACTAGCGTCGTCTGATGTACCTACTAACAAGTATATACGTAACGTGATATTAATGGTACTTCTGCTGATCGCGATGTCATGAAATGATATTATAACACAATCGTTTACGATTATTATAATATTATAATGCAATCGTTTGCGACTATTGCGGTCGAGCGGCGAAAAAAATTGCCCGACGCTCAGTGTTGGTTTTCTTTTCAGTTGTGATATCGTTTGGAGATAACTGTTGATTTTATCTGACGTTGAATTATGTAGGCCCGCAAATTGAGATCAGCGTTTATCGTCGGTATACATCTATATCAAATGCATATTACAGAGTAATTCGCTTGTGTCGGCTCGATGCACTCGTGAATCTCATCTGCAACGGACGCGGAGTTATTCGATAAAAAACAAAATTATTTTTTCAACGAATTATTCGATAAAGCTCTTCGTCGTGTGCGATAATCGACAAACGCTGACTTGCGAATATTGCCGCAAATAGGGAGGGGGTGCCAGAGGATCTTTAGTACCACCAAGTTCAAATTTAGCACGCCTTGCAGTTTTTTAGGCTGCAGACGTTCAACCATTATTACTATAGTAAAATACCATCAATTTTATGTTTTTTAACTATGAAATATTTATCGAAAGAAAATTAAAACGATTTTGGTCATTACTATCGACTTATTAAGTTATAATATTAAATATTAATTATTTACAATTCACAACGAACAGCCACTGCTCTGTGAAGTATTTACAATTATAGCACCTCACGTTTTAGAGGTCTAGTTGCGTCTAGCTTGAGTATATATTGAGTGTTGTCTGTTGGGCCCCTGTGATATTCTAGCCCATAACTTTTGTGAGTTGTTTTTTAGTCTGCTGCAGTTCTCAATAACTGCAGCAAGTTTCTACTAAGCCCCGCATCGTCCTTTCCACCATATAGAATGTTTATTTGACCGCATCGTGCACTTCTGCTTGCCAGCGGCGATATACGAACGTAAAATAAGTAATAACCCACTAGTAACCTAAAATTGACCCGTCGATCAGCAATTTGTAATAAACACGAGTACGCTATTAGCATTACTATTACTATTTGCCTATACCCAAGCATTTTAAAATTTAAAAAAAAAATCAAAAACCCATCATATGGCGGTTTCTCGAAGACCACGTTCGTTACTTCACTGTTGCACTCCGCGTGGGGGAAGCGGGGAACTCTAGACTTATAGAACTTAAAATGAAAATAAATGAACAGGACTTGTCAGGACTGCACTACTGACGAGCGTGGTCATCGCTATCAAACGAAAGAATAACATTTTAATACAATACATTAGGTACGCGGCACAAGTGGACGATAATGTGTGAGCTAGATTGGAAATCGCACGGTGACGGAGGAGTTTCATGCAGTCGGCGGCACTTTTATTATATTAATGTGATTATGTGATGATGTTCGACGAAGAACGGAAAAATCTCCAAACGGTTTGACACAGTTTTCGTACAATCGTATGAAATATTCTCACGTCGTCGCATTATTTCGCGACTCGGACGTTTCCCTCACGCTTCCTGCAACTCGCTTCGTCGTGCGTCAGGCACCCGTCGTTGTAATTTTATTATATTATTGTAAGAGCAGCGTCGGGTTTATTATTGTTGTGTTATAATATCGGTATAACTATATGATAATAATATTTCGGTACGAAATTCGGACAATTGTACCGAAACAATAATAATATAATGCGACGTGCAGCAGTAGATATATATATATAAATATTATATTTGTACGACCATCGCAGCACTTACGAAACGGTTTTATTTTTTTCCCCGGGACTTCCTGTTTTCCGCGTTTCCCACACGCCGCCGCACAATCTCGAAAAACCAATAGCGACGGCTCGCAACCTTTTATATAATATGTATAATATGTAAGATATTTCTTCGTCCTTTTCGAGCTCACACACACGAGGGACCGATTTGTGTCACACACACACACACACACACACACACACACACACTAGCACATCGTAGGTATAAAATATTGTACATGTGGCCGACACGTTTCAAATGACATTTATTTTTTTTCCGCCGTCCATGAAATAATAACCAACGTACTTACTACATATATAATATATATACAGGGTGTTTTTAAAACAAGCTCATATTACTTTTAAGCTTACATTTATGCTAATCAGATTTTTGGAATTTAAATACACTTGAAGGCCATTTTTCAAATCATTGAAAAGTTTGTACCGCTTAAGAATGATTCTGTGGCAATGTAAACTTAAGTTTTTCAAACAGGAACCTCCTTTTTTCCTTTTTGATTATTAAGCAGACAATTTTTTTGAGAATTTTGATGTATCTGAATAATATGAATGATAATGGGTTAAGTATGGATAGGGGGCTTAGACGATTTGAAAAAGTTAGCAATTTACTTTTGCTTTATGAATATAAATAATTTGTAAAATTATTGATCCAAGTATACTGAATACCACATCTAACATTACATATAATTTTTATGTTTAAAAAACCATTTCTAAGGATTATTATTCTTGGCTTGTATGAACATTTTAATAACTCAGAGTTTACTCATTAGAATTTTCATTTAAATACATCAACATTTTCAGAAATATCACCAGCTAAATGACTATCAATAAAAAAGGAGGCTAATCATTTGAAAATGGAAGTTTGTATCGCCACAGGATACTCCTCTTATAAGAGTATAAGTAAAATATCAGAAATTTGAATATGCGGTATTTTGGTCTACCTGATAAATCTAAAACTCAGGATTTGAATAAATGTACTGTTAAAGGGAAAACGGGGGCGACCAAGCTTAGAAAATCACCCTGTATAGTCGCATGTGTGCACCAAATCGACTCGACGACGAGTACGAGCGGAGGCGTGCGGACAAGATGATATTAATATTGTATTTTGTCACCGTCAAACATCGTCTCGACCCGAATCGGAAGACTTGGCGACGGGCGCCCTCTCATACGGGCCTGCAGCCATAGTACAATATTACAGACCCTCTCCGACCTTACACACATGACCACGGTATATTATAATACACGACATTATGGTCGCCGATTTATTGCCGAGACTCCGAGGTCTGCGACTGAGTCGTAAACACGCCGCACGGCATTTAGACACACACACACACACACACACACACACACACACACACACACACACACACACACATGTATATATAGGTATGGGACTAATATATAGTGTTGTAAAGAGTCGACGTACGTGACTTTTGACGAGTTTGTCGAGGTCCGAACACGCCCTGCGTGTGTTTTATTTCAGTTTTTCCTCACTTCTCCTCGTCGTACAAAACGACTCTGGAACAACACTCTCGTGTCAAACATCGAGAACGTGTAATATGCACTTTATAAATTATATTATGATTACACTATAATATAAGGTGTATAATATAATCTCTGCCGTTTGCCATATGTCAGCAGTATATTTGGCCACACCAATATTATAAAACCGAGAGCTTGTAGGTATATTATTGTGTTTGAAAGCTCTGATCGAGCAGAGACTTTAATTTTGATCGATTTCGTATCGGGATCAATCAATTTAGATTCCTCGACACTCTGATTGTGTTTTTAGCTCATACTATTCGTTCTTCAACCCCATTATAAATAATTACTAATATATAGAGCGGCTCACGTCATGTGAATTTCGTTTCGGCTAACGATAATCGAATAATTTATTGACCATGATAAAATGTAGGATTATTGCCATCGTTTACAGGTGTACAACATATTAAAAAGAAAAAATATGCTGTATAGACTCTAGCTGACATGCGTTACTCTGAGAGTTTTATTTTAATAATTTAATGTATTGTTTGTCATTCGAATGGTGTATAACAAATGTCCTTATAATAAAACGTCTGCAGAGATGTCCGGAAAGTTTAGGGAGTAGGTTAAAAATATACAAAGTGGTATGTACGTCGAGGATTGCTATGATTTTGGTCGAATTAGTTTGCAAAGCTAGGTAAACAGAGTATGCAACAGATTTTCAGGTTAACTGAGGTTCTCTGAAACCGACGTACAGCGCGATATTTTATTTTTGTTAATTTTTTCCCAGACAAAGTCTACCTATATATATTATTATACAGCTAGTTAGTTATATTTTGATTTTGACGAGTCCGAAGATAAGGACATAATATGTTATTATTATATTATTATAATGCATTAATACACCTCCATCGGCCGGGAAATAACATCACCTAAAATGTACTTCACTTAATATGTTTCTGTCGACTGCCGCTGAAACACTCTTTGTATAAACTCGGTCGATTTTTTTCGTTTTTCAAAAGTAGGTATGTTTCTACGTGTTAAACATAATAATATAAGACGATAAATTTTTTAATAGTTACCACTATACTACAACATCCCGATGGTATATAAGCACTTAAAGTGAGGATGAAATTCACAATGCAACAATATTATTTCTATATATACTCTCGAAGCACATATTATATTATTCGATCCGGGAACTTGAAGAGCACATTATTCAATCGAACCGATAGAAAAACGAAACATATGTGTTTTTAAGTACTCGCACCTGCCATATTCGATGCAGTATATATTATTATGTACAACACCGCCATCAAAACCGTTATCAGACATAAAATATTTTATACCATTATATTGTTTGTTTCATCGCCTTACGTTTTAATTAACCTCACGCCTCTACATTTGGTTTTTAAAAAACGGCTTTTCGATCTCATAGAACCCATAAAAAACACTCGTTAAGAATATTGTTGAATACACGCCTAAAAGCCTATATAATATGATATCATTATAATAGCGCATATATACTCCGCGCAGCAATACCATATCAGCCGTTTAACGACCGTTTTATTACTAAATATTATACCGTGATGTATACCAGTATACTAACTCAAATTCTTGATTTATTTTTTTTATTTTCAAACGAAAGAACAACTGTCGATAATAATATTATCTAATGTTTTATCCGTCTTGTATTACGTTCAAACCGTATTATCACACACATTTATGGCAATAATGTGATTCGTTGGAGATGCGTTTCGAAAATTCAATGAAGGAAGTCGTTTGTACAGAAACACCGAATATTCGTGTACAACATTACTATAGTAATTATTATTATTATTATTATTGTAATATGCATAAATATAATAAAACTATATCAGATACGCAAGCATGTACACGCATATAATGTGTGTATATTTATTATTCGACCGTGTCAGTTATAATTACCCGCAAATATTTCTCCCACGTTATAGGCGGCGTATTATATTTCATTATTATCGCAATCGGTAAATCGGCCGTGTTACATATTAAAACTGAACATTAAAATGTGTTTGTGGTTTGAAAAAATCGAGAGGTCCGTGCCGCTGACATGATATATATATATAATTATTATTTATTATAATATCTCAATGACCTAACCCAAATATTGTGTCCGTTTTCTTAACGACGCTCGATTTTTCACTTCAACGCTTTACGAAACCGCTCCCGTCAAAGAGCAATTATTTATAATATTAAATCATGCTCTATGGTGTTGAATATTTTAGAGCAATATTATAATGTTATATTCTATTCAATCGATCTCCGTTTATCGTATTATTTCTATTTTACGCGCCTGTAACACGTGTCCCTATCGCAGTGTGCGTTCAGAGTAAAATAATATATAAATACATTTACGGTCGTCCGGCTTCTGTGGCTGTGCAGTCTGCTTGTGAACGGGCGCGGACTGTGTGATGAGAAATATTACCGTCGGAATAATAATTATTAATGCGTACTTCGGTGATCGGAGGTTCTAATTTTGTTCAAGACGTACGACTACATATTATGCTTTCGACCAAATTAATTGACGGCGGATTCTAGAATAGAAACCGAGTAAAAACTATTGTGGGCGGGAGGGAAATAGTTTATTCACCAAAATCGAAACCATAGCCTAATAATCGTTTGTTCTTATACACAAGTCTTAATGTATAGGTACTCATTGTATGCCGTGATTGTACGACACGATTTATCAATAAGAAATATAAAATATTTTTAACTGCGATTTTTCCGCGAGCAAATAATTTATAATACGACAGTAATAACAGTCTATTATAATGTGGTATTGAATTTCGAATCAAATGTACATATGTACTAGCTGTCCCGCCCAGCGTGCAGGCCCGTGCCGAATATTTGTATTTTTTATAAATATATTTGTCAAACAATGTACACGCAATATTTATTTTAGTTAAAATAAAAAAATATAATTTAATATGCAAACAATGGAAATCATGATTTAGGTTAACGAATAAAATTGGAATTTTTCGTGAATTGAAAACAACAATTTCGTGAGTGAGATACCTACAGGGATTGAAAAAATAATCTTTCAAGTCTCAAGGAATCCATTGGTATAACTTTTATTGTAAACGGTCGAGTAGTTTTTGAGTCTGTTATAGTTATCGAATATAGTTATTCGGATAAATACACTCGGATAATCAAAAATATAGAGACCACATATTATTGAACCATTACCAATGAATTCTTAAATTAAAAAAGGTATAGTATATATATTGTGATATACAGTCAACATTAACAAAAATGTTGCAATTTATTCTACAAAATCATGTACAATGAGCATGAAACAGTAATAATTAACAATGAGCACTATTTTCAAAAACGTTCGCACTGAAGCCCCATGGGTAAATAATATAATTTCAGTCGCCCAAACAGAATATTCAATTTTTGGTCAAAAATATTACCTTCGGCCAAACGATCATCGCCGCCCAGATAAATGCTCGCTTTGCTGTCTTTTGTTGTATGGCCAAAAAAAACACCTGAATATTATAATATTTAGGTACCGTCGTACAAGCGATGCAGCAAAAGAGAGACAATAATTTGTTGTAATAACAAAAGTGATTAAGTTTCTGGAGGGACTGTCGTCTGGTACAAGTTGATCCTCCTGATTTATTATCCTTACTCGATTCAAAGGTTTTGTTCTCGTCAAAACCATTCTGGTGTTCCTTCCTATGTACCTACTTATATCATCGAGCAATTATATGGAAGTGAGTCTTTTAGGTGTTTAATGTTAATGGCCAATGAGGATTGCTTTATTCATCTTTAATATTATATCATGCTATGTTAATTATTTCCAAATTTTAATCTGTGGTAATGATTGAAATTTACTGTATTTATCATAATTTTAAATTAAATTTATTAATCTTTTATGAGTGCTACCTAAATATGTGATTTGTAAACATCATCAGAAAGGGTTTCAAACCAGTTTATCATCGAAAATATATTATAAAACACAGATTCGAACTCTTTCTGAACTCGTCTTTTGAGAACAAAAAAAAAAAATAATAATCAGTATTATAATCCGATACGCGTACGCTTATTTATTGTTGATACACTGCAATATCATAAAAGATATTTTACTGGATGCGATGCGATCTCGGTCGCGACGTATAAGACGCTCCTCTCTGCAGGTATACTCCAAGATACCTAGGTATATGATATTATTTACCGCGGCGCAGCTGGACTCGGCGAGGTCTTAATGCGGGCCGGTCTCGCATTGTTGTTTTTGATTAAGTCCCCGGAACGAGATTTTCTTTTGTGCAGTTCGCGAGGACCATCTGCGAAAAGGGTTTTTGTGCGGCGCGGGAAGGATTGCGAGGGCGACTGCTGCATCGCCGTGTGGGTGGGGGGGGCATAGGATACAGGTATCCTATATATATTTATTATTATATTACTGTCGTCGTAGTCCGTTCGCGAAATGTAAACATCAATGGACGTTTTTTTTCGTCCCTCGCCCTTTCAATTGTACGGCAAATCGATTTCGTGGGAACGAGCGGGTTTGTATGGATGCGACTCGAGTCTATGTGTATAGTGGTAAAATGAGTGTGTGTGTGTGTGTGTGCGCGTGTGTGTGTTTGCGCATATAATATGGTACAATGTATCTGGTATACACGGCGGTAACCCCGGTGCACCCTTAGCTAAGCCGATTTCGGTGCGGTTTCGCGATAATCCTCTCATCCTGCAAATACGACAGATAGACGTTCAGGTCGCGCATCTCTCTGTGCGTATAATATAGACGCCCAATAAAACATTTTAATAATAAAGGTATTTGTTGTTTGCTATACTGCAGTGGGATGTTTAAGGTAGTATTTTTTTTCTCCCGTACAATCGCATGCTCATTATTAACATTTTATTCGTTATCATTTGTATTCTCAGGTCTGCAAGTCTGCTCGGGACGTGAGCCGAGAAAAGTTCATATGTCTGCAACATTTATCAAACATCTATTTTACTAAATACTATAGATACTACCTAACCCGAGCTGACTTACCTGACTTATACCTGTTTAGAAATGAACAAATATAAAAGACAGGTTAAAATCATATCCAATCATAATCGCATTAACGATTTTATTTTATGTAACCAGTCGCGGTAACCATTTATATAAAAAATGTAATAATGTATATGGCATATCATATAATCTGTAACATTTGGCAGCCATTATTATAAATAAAAAAATAAATCTAAAATCCTTCCTTGAGCATCTCTTCAAAATGGTTCGATTTTCGAGAATCCTTTCTTATTGTACTCTTTAATGGTGACACGGAGGTACTATGAGGATTTCAAGTATCTATTGCTATAGTAGTTTAGGCTTTACGTTGATCACTCTCGATTCTAATTATTATTTCTCCTTCCATTTTGTTGGTTTATTTTTGGTTGCTGTTGGCTACATAATTCAAAACAACTAATCGCAACTCAATACATAAAAAAAAAATATTACATTTTCCTGAGCTGAAACAAAATTCACGAAGCACTATAGTGGTTGAAAAACGAAGTTATTAACTAGACTTAGCGGGTCTCGAAGAATATGTGTGGGATTGTGGTAATTGCTTCAGTAGTTTTCAAGTCTATAAGCCCAGTACAAACGTATATTAATTTATATTTAGCATGAAAGCCGAGAGTGAATTTAAAACATTTAATTATTTTTATTTTAAAACCCGAATACGCGCAACAATTAAGGTTGAGGGTCTGTAGCCACGTGGCCATGCGGGCCATAATTTGAACCAAACCTTGGGCACCCTCCTGCAGGCAAAAAATAGTTTGGCCACAAATAAAATAATGCGAGTTGTGCTTCAGTTAACTACAAAATATAATTCACGTGTTTGCTCGGCAGAGCATAATGCCGATATTTCGTTTGATCTCCGACGAAAACCAAACAATTCGGTGGTCCGGTAGTTCGCCTTTGTATTATCCGGCTCCGCAGAGGCATTATAATTATTGTACGTTTTAACAATGTCTAAATAATATAAAACATACAGCATGTGATGACGACGGGCCGGAAGACCATCGCATATATAGTGTGGGCATTAATAATAATGTGTGGTAATAATATTATAGCGTGTAAATTACAATAATTATACTTTATGATTAATATATAAATTATCTTAATGTATAAATATTTATATTAATCATATATAAGATTATATGTATATAGTATATAATATTTCTGATGTCAACATCTCTTTTTCTCGACGAGTACTGCACCATATTCAATAATCAGCACACCAGACAATGTGTTATTTATTTATTCGTATACCATAATAAGCAGGGCTCGGGACTTTATGCACTTGCATATTTGTTCGGGAAGTGAATAGAATAAATCTGACCCGGTACAATTTTGTGTTGTGGTGTTTGGAGTTAAAGTTTAAAAGTTTATTGTGCATATGTTTGCATATTTTGGAATTTTTTCCTTTTTCTTTAAGACTTATTGTTTTTTATTGCATATTTTAAAATAATGTTTGATTATTTACTCTTAAATCAATTTTTTAGTAAATTAATTGTATCTACATGATTTTGTCGGCAATAATACCGATAAGGCGATAATCAATAACGTTACGGGGAACCCATTTTATTTTTAGCTCTGAGGACAATATTATTTTTATTTAATCTGTCTTTTACAGTATTATTTTGTTTGCCAGTGCCAGTACATAGTGATCGACGGACTACGATCGTTATCGTGTGCATGTATCGTCAATCGTTGTCGTGTTCGTATTTGTATTCGTTATTTTTTGTATTTATTATACAAGTATTTTGTGGTATAATATGCCAAAAAAAGCAAAATTTTATCTTGCAAAATATGTGAAATTAAAGTAGAATACGAACGGCGGTCTAGTGTAATAGATCAAAATATACAAACAGTAAAACATATGAAAATGATTAAACGGAGGGAAATGTTCAATACATGAACCCAGCAAATGATTACACAAACTAATACAACTAAAATATAATTATAAAATGATTATTTTTTATTACATACAAATTTTAATTTCTAGGTAAAGAAGATGCTGATGAGTGTTAAAAAATCCAATTTTTCTTTTATAATATAGTATGTATAAAATATAATTTTTTAGTTATATGTATAAGATATGTTTTTTAACGTCTTTTTAAATTAAATATAAATGCATATTTAAGCGCATATTTTCATCTTTTTTTGGTGCATATGTATACGCATGTTTTTAAGATTTTATGCACATGAAGTAACGAGCCCTGAATTAATAAGTAATAACCCCGGGAAGAAAGGTAGTGATATGAAATAGATAAATTTGTATTTAATAATAATGTTGCTTAAATAAAATTGGCCAATCCAGTTTGCTGGAGGAAGGATATGATGTTGGATAATAATAAGTTTGGTCCGAGGCTTTCGAATTAATATGTTATTGTTTGCGCTTCTGACATCGCTAAATCACTTTGCGCAGTGCCCTATTTCGTTGAAAATTAACTTTAAATGAAACGAAAATTCACCATTGGCCAACGTCTCTAATGGATACGAAACTCACAAACTCCACGGCAACCGTATTTAATGGACGACGAGCACATTTTTGCAAGCATAACAACCGAAAACGACTACTGGACGGAGAAAATAATCCCTTCTTCAAATGAATTTTCATAATTGTACGCATTACTGTGCACAGGCCAACTGGTATCATTTAATGTGTTTGTTAATTGCAATACTCTTGACTCGATTCCCGAGATCTTCCAGCACACAGTGGTGGAACGCACACGGTAGGCATTTGAGACGCGGTTGGTTCTCGATTTTTTTCAACATTTAGGGGCGTGTGGGTGGTTGCTCAACATGAAAGTGAAAAAAAATTACTAACTAATAATTTACAGTAGGCAAATTTCGATTGTAATGCTAATAGTAATTATTATAGTATAACCGTTGGTAGGTGGGTGGGTCAATTTCAGGTTCGTTTCGCCAGTGCCTGCACAGCACCGGGTTATCGAAAGGAAAAACTCGATGATATATTATTATTTATGTAAGTCACGGAGACGTAGTGTGTCGTATTACGAGACAAACATTGCAGGCGTAGGTATAATAATGATATATGTGCATCGCGGATGTTGTCCTCATCCTCCGGGCCTCGATGTCCTAGATTTGACATATTTTCACATAATATCTCTGTGTCTCGGCAGTAACAATGGCTAGACTCCGTCGCGTACCCGCCCGAAAGCAACTTGTGGCTTATTCTTCGGACCGATTCGTTTGTGATCGGTTTGACACAATATATCCCCCCCACCAATTTTTCGATCATCAAAAGAGTAACATGACTACTCTGCAGGGGAGAACTGTTTTTGCTCCGCTTTCCTCCCTTCGCAACCCCACCAATATTTGCATGCATCCCTACAGCCAATGGAGTATTTAAGATTGTACCCCTACGACGAACGGTGCTTCAAAATTGTGATAGCTTCATGAGTATTTATTAATAATCACAAAATATGTGTTATCGACATTATATTATGTATTATAACCACTTTACCTATGTGCGGTAAACCTGAAAATATGTTTGGCAAAACAAACATTTTTACCTATACTTATACCTATATGTTGCCATCGAGTACCTATACGTTTTTATTTCTCAAAAATAGTCTTAGCTTATAATCAATGGCAGTCAATGCTATTACAAACACATGAGTGGCATGTATTATTATTTGTACATGCGTAGTCATAGTCGTTAACATCTGGTACATCGCGGTACATTATGGTAACTCATCTATATGTACAAGTTCTGACACAAAATCAAACTTTCTATTTTTAAGCTTAACTCATCAATGAAGTCATCATCTGGCATGATTTCGATATGCCGATGACATGCCAATAAGGCCAACCCATTTAGTCCATTTTTGGCGTGTGAGATCATTCGACTATACGTATAGCTGTGGACATTATAGTTATTATAATATTATATTACTTATAATAACAAATGATATTATACATAACAGTATATAATCATAATTAATGTGTACATTTAGATTATCTCATCCCCGTTTTGTTTTATCGGAATCAACGTATAATTATTGTTATTTGAGTATCGATTGTTATTATTTATAGACTTTCCTTATTTGACACTCGTCGTCCAAACATTTGAACGGCAACTATACTACGCGGGATCCGTGTATTTTTAGCGTTATAAAATCGGTAAAATATACTCATCGCGATGTTATATTATATGCACGGAACGCAAAAAAATATCTAGGTCAAGGATATCCATCTCCCGTATACTCCCCCGTAAATAGGCCACTAGCGCCGGGATGGCTGACCTATGTATCGCATCACGTCGTTATCATCATCTATTATGCACAAAGGTACTTTCACTCGACCATATTATAATAATATAATATGCACAAAACAAAATTAAATGCACCTATATTCAGTCTATTAGCTATTGTAATAGGTCTCGCATCCGCCCGCCTCAGTACGATGGGCATGTGTGTTATATTGTATTGGAAATCAATGACCGAGTGCACTGCAGTTTACCCACCCATGTATAGTATAATATATAGTGCGCTCACACGTGACACACCCGCGATGTGTACGCTAATCTGATCACTGTATTTAATTTTGATTTTAGCGACTGTACATACCCGTACAATAATAATAATATTGAAAGAGGATGCGCAGCGTATCGTATAATAATACGTGGGCACAGTACGCGCGGTTTTTTCATTGTGCTCGCGGTTTGTCAAAGAAAATAGTATGTAGGTACGATGCACGATAAATAATAATAATGTGTAATAATATGATATTATGCACGGACGGGGTTCGGCTCTATTATTTTAACGACACAGCACACAGCGTATAATATATTATACGGTTATACAGGGTGTTGCGGAACGAACTCCGACAGAGGACGATGGAATGGAATCAATTAATATCGCCGGCGGACGAGTTATTTGTATTCTCGTCGAAACCGTTTGGATATTATGGGCGAATTGAAGTGAAAATTAAAAAACCTCGTAAGAACGAAAGTTATCGCACTGCGTTACGATAGTCTGTCACGTCCGTCTGCCATTATCGTTGCACCCTGTACACTGCACCTGCAGATAATAACAACGCGACCGGAAACGCGAACTGTCGTGCAGAACCGTCGAACGACATGTTATTGTGCTGTAACGGCAATAATGAACGATTCGCCGAACGCACGCAATAGTGCCGATACGAGCGCATGGGTAGGTCTGTTCTGAGGGCTTAATTCGTGTGTCCATCATGCTCAGAGCCGGAGGTTTAAGGCGGAGTGACGTGAGGGACAATTTTTTTTCCAGGCTAGGGCCTTTGGGATAGCATTTTCTATAGAGCTGGGCCCAAATAATGCCATACTGGGCCCTCGCTTTTCCATATCTAAAGCCGCCTCTCTGTGTGCATACCTACCGGTACAATAATTCGTCTCATTTGCTGCAGGTAAATAGAAAATATGTACTAATAGGAAAATCGAAACAGCTAGCACAGCACCGCCAGAGCAACCTCTGCACACCGTCATCACCAAATTCCTAGAAAAATCAAAACAAATCCTCTTGTGCTGATTGCACTCGCATATCCTTACTTGAGGGAATCTCATCCCCCACCCCCCACGACACCACTCCCGTTCCATAACACACACATCACAGCTTCCGTACATCTATATCATGTTATTTACATATTCAACGTTATAAGCAGTTTTTATACTGTTAAGGTTTAAGATTTTCTTATTGTTATTATTGCAGTAGTTATATTAAGATCAATTAATATCGATGCCACATCCTGATTTTGTTATTCAATTAGTTGTCAAGCTATATATAGATTGACTTTTCGATAAAGCTAACAAAAATTAAAAAAAAAAAATGTTTAAATAAGTAGAAATGTACACAAAGTAGAATGGACGAATACATTTTATTACTAGCATTGATCTACACTGAGGTGATACTTATTATCACGCGTAACAAAAATACTTATTCAGATGTAATTTAAAATAACAGAAAGAAGACAAAAAACAATAATTAACTAAAGTAGTTAGTAAAAATAACAAATAAATACTGATCTAAAGTGCGTAGAAAGATTACGGTATAAAATTGAGATAGTCGGTTTAGCATCAAACATTTATAATAAGTTTGGTAATTTATTAACATTCGATAATTATTTAGAATAGATAAAGTTATAGTAAGTAATTTACGTTAATGTTTCAATATGTTACTACTCATAAATTGTATTTTTGAATTAAAGGATATTTTTACGGTTTTTTTTTTATATAGAAACAAGTTTTTATTTTTCATTTAAAATGTGAATAATTTGAACGCATTCCCATTTCATCTGCAGGAATTACCTCTGGAGATCTTAAGCGAACTTGTATGCATCTATGCATAAGGATCTTTCTTGGTGTTAGTAAATGAAATGTCAATGATATGTGTTGGACAGCGAAATCGAACGGTTCGCTACATTAATTATACTATTATTAGGCATTAACTCTTGAACGCTCATTTCGATGCGCCGAAATCCGCTGACGGTTGACCGCATCGCTGATATATATTGAGACTAAACGCTGATGGTCAAAATCGTGCCGTTTTATTTTGATTAGCCGTGGGAGGGTGCCGGGGATCGAAATATCAAAAAACCGAATTGCTGGCAACGACAGGCGACCACCAAAATCCGAAAGCGGTCACATCTACCGTTTCCGACTCATCGCCAAATGTCCAAAATCGTAAGTAAATAATTATATACTTGTTTACAAGCGCGTAAATGGATGTTAACGATTATCTATGTATATTTATGTAGGCAGAGAGCTTAAATCATAAGAAGAGTGGCCAACTGAAAATATATATTATAATATAGAAGCAGTGTTTCGTCCAAATAATGTCCCCGCCTTTTTTATGTTTGAAATTGAGTTATATGTTTTGAAATGATTAAATTTGTCTTTAGATATATGTCTAATAATAATTTATACGCATTCAAAATGATTTTAAACAATATTCGTTTATTCGAGTCTTTAGAGACTATCATAAATGCTCAGTATATCATCTCATACTTCTATACGGTAAATATATTTACAGTATTTATTGTTTTCATAATTTGTTCGCTATAGCACAAACACTCAATACTATTAAAAGTGTATCTGTAAGGTATAGCTTAGAAGGTAAATTTATGATACCGACGTGATATTTTCATTGTATTTTGTGTCCGCGTGAATCAATCGTCCTGCGAATTTCCGCGCACAGAGGTTTTTTTCCTTTTCCAATTGTGTAAACCGAAAACTGTGTTTTTGACAAAGAAGCACGCGAAAATTAATTACCCATCGAACGTTAACTCGGAAGCCACTATACTATACACACTCGGCCACTGCAGCTCCAAGGACGTTAAACTCGTATACTGATTATTAATAACAATACTAAATTAAATCGATAATATAGACATAAAAAAAAAAAAACTTTCGATCGAATATAATCTATAGTTACAACATAATTGTATTTGTTCGCGATCAATTATAATTAATAATTTTCAGTTCAGCGCGTACGCTATGACATGTGATTTATTATATACCTATACAATAAGCAAACAGTATAATATTGGATCATAAAATTTTAATTTTTTTTCTACTATGTTTAAATTACACGACAACGATATCGATTGATATCTCACATCATGCAATTTAATTATTTGATGTACCGGAAAAAAATGACGCATTGTTCGAGTCCAAGGTGTACACTCTATTGTTAATTAACTGCAGCTTAAATATATGAGAGAAAAATGAATTTAATTTGAAAATCATTGTTTATAAAATTCATTATTAATTTTTTTTTTTTTGAAATTACTCGATTATGCGGAGAGTTATTATACGCATCTCTACCTCCGATATCTGTATTATATATGCTTTAACCAGCTCATATACCAACCTTCTGCGGCAGTCGTTTTCCTGTTTATAACTTTACAATTAATGTTCTAAATATACTCGATTTTAACGGTTTATGATTTTGGAAAAACTCATGCCTTATAGCTGCACACCGGCAGTTGCTATTATTTTTTTATTTTTTTGAAATATTGCTTTATATTAGTGAGTGATATTTACAATCTGTTCGTTATTTTATTATGTAATAATAGGACGTTTATTAAAAAACAATGGCATTGACGATATTTTCCGGAACAAACTCCCGCTGGGAATTCTAGAGGTCGATATCAAATTAATCTTAATTGAATCTTTACATGACTACAGGGATATGTATAGGGCGGGTTCCGGTTTATATGCGTCTTCCGAACTCTACCTAACCTACAGTATTGTATGACAGTTTTGTTTGACGACTGCATGGTTTGAATAAGCTGAATTGAGTTTTAATTGAACGTGTATGGTGAATTGCGACAATTTCCACACACGTGCAGTCATATACTTCATGTACCTACCACGGAGTTGTATGGCGACTATACAGCGGCAGCACACTGACCGAAAGCTCGAAACGCTAATTTTGTTTGGAGGGTTTAGTCTAGGCTATAGTACAATAACTACGTAGAAGCCATCGTGTGTCTTTTTTTTTACTTGTATAGTAGTATATGCATAGTAATAATAACAATATTAATATTTATTCGACACCAAATTCAACATTTTTTAATTGTAATGTCTTGTACCTACGTTAAAAACGCGTTTGAAATGATGTTAAGGCTCCTGCAAACGTATGTCGAATTCAAAATGCACACACATTTCAAACATCAGCAAACGAACCTCACCAAAAGAACTCCTCATAAAAATATCAATTTAATTTTAAACAAAAAACCACGAAAATTCATAAAAAAATTCGTGAACTAAATCAGGCACTATTTTAGACTCTCTGGAAGAAGCAACAGGTTACGACAGACTAACTCAAAACAAAGCAAACTTGTTATTTATCTGAAGTTATTTTTAATCAAATCTTTCGTGTTCTTTGGCGTCACTGCTCGTGTTCGTGTCTGTTGTAAATCATCATATATTTTAGTGTGTATACTACCCACCGATCACCCACATATTACATATTATGCACCCGCATGCACTGGTCTTTCAGTCATTAGATGAAATGATGAAAGTATTCAAAATCAATAAATTTACGTAAAAAAGCTCTGTGCCTGACAAAAGTGTAAGCAGTTCCAAAAGTCAGATTTACAAAAATGTAAAGATGTTTGAATGCGTAAACAAGAATTACTTTGCATCAGTCGGAGCACTTTTTATATTTTATCTAACTCTTGATTGGAGTAAACGCTTAAACGTTATCAATATATATATATTATTAAAAACCTATTAAAAATTTTAAATATGTGCTTCGACCGATGCAAAGTAAACTTTTTAATCAAATCAAAAATCTAAAAGAAACTGGGGTGTTGATGCGTTTGATTATAATGTAATACTATTTCAATTAGAAACCAATTAGATAAGTAGCCTGATGAAGCAAGTTTATTTATGTAAATCAAGTGCACGAACAAAATTTGTTCTATAATAATTTTGGAAGTGATGTATGCGTGATTTCTTAAGATTCAACGGCTACGGGGAGAGATCGCTTGAAGTTGAACCTAAATAAATTACGCTCACATCACTACATTCAACAACTAAGACGTCGCGGTCACCCCCTAAACGGCGCAGCACAACATGCGCCGGACGAATCTTTTCGTCCGGCTCCATATTGATCTACGCCGTTTAGGATTTATCGGGTCACTGACCGATTTCCGCTCATTACCGTCACTGCATCCTGTTTCCCGTCCCGGGTGGTCCACCAGTCCAAAAGTTATGTGTATATTTGGAGCTGAAGACCATCGACTTCGAGCTGAACGGTCACCAAATTCGCTTGTCTCCCGGACTTTGGGAGTTAATGCTGCAAGTAGTTGGGGCGCCGACTGCACGGACGTACACGACGACGTGTTCATTCCTTTCGGCGTATCCATCGAACTCGCAGAAACCGTTATCCTGCAGCGACGCGTTGGATCCTGCGTCCTTTGGAAAGGTCATCTCGCCTAGCTCGACAGGGACGGACAAACACCGATATATTTCGGAGTCTCCAGGGGCTGGTTGATGACAAATCGTGGACACGTTCGGCGTAGACTCGTGTCTTTTCAACGTCGGCCATGTTCCGACCCGTGCCGAGAATGTCGTCGGAATGTGGAACTTTGCCGATCTCAGCTCTTCAAATATCTTCCTCATCTTTTCACCTTCGGTCAACTGGAGCGTAACTTGTTTGTCGTTAGAAGCAATGGTTGACATATTTTACTATACGACTCAAAAGCGTACAACGATATGATATACTGCTAATGTACAGAACAAGATGCGCACGTAGATGCTTCAAGGTAGCTTAGCTAGTAAGTACTAAGTAGTGATCAATATGTCAAAATAATCTTCGAGAGACAAAAATAATTTATACTAGTCAAATCTAATCGTAACGATGTTTTGTCGATTTTGGATCGGCCAGAAAAATATTAGGGACTCTATAAAATTTTTCTTTAATTGATCTTTACTAGAAGTACCTTTATAATTTTCGTTAGTCACCAAGGTTGTTGTGATGAAAAATCGATAGAGTCATCGGAGAAAACCCTTATTATAATATACTGCACTCGTGCACGCGACCGTCAAAAATCTAATTTCCAATAAATTCCATTTCAAAAATGATTGCGAACAGCTATTAGGTCGTTTTCGAAAGTCTTGGAGAAGCGTGTGTGTGTAATACAATATCTACCTAATATAATACATAAACACAAATGCTCTGTGTCGGCCAGTAGGCACATAATACAATAATAGGAGCATAAATCGTTTTTCGAAAACACGGTCATTTCTAATGGAAAAAAAAACGAATTTTAATACCGACAGGAGGTACCACTCTATCTGTATAACAGACACTGCTATGTATAACATATATAGTGCGTACAATAATGTATAACAAAAATTGGTCTTTCGGGAAGGACACGCTCGTTGTCTACAATACATATACGAGTCGAAAACGTGAGAAACCGTCCGAGCACGATTCGATCGGAAACGACAATAATTATTGTCATTATTAGTCATTACTATCTATAGTGTTTTTTTTATACATACTACACTATATTATATATAAGCGTCATTTGAGGTTGACATTTCTAAAACTCGTTTAACCTCGCCAAACTGCGACGTCCGATCGGCCCGATTTCGAACGCAATAACATAATATGCATACTTACCCACCTATTCGTATATACAGAGTGATATTTTAAGGATGTGCTCCCTCTCTGTATATGTCTAGGGGCGATCCTATGGCAATACAAACATAAAATAGGAACCCCCCTTTTTCACTTTAAATTAGTCAGTAGATGTTTAATCAAGAAAAATAATATTTTGTAAAAACTGTCCAAGTATAATGAACACTATGTCTAACCAAACCATATCTAAGGATAATTTTTTTTAGTAAGGATATTTCAACGACTCAGAAACTACCTATTAGAATTTTGGTACTTGGATACATCAACATTTTCAAGAAAAATACTCACGACAGTTAATAATTACAATATAATAATTTGATAAAAACTAAATAATTTGCAGTAAAAAGGGGTGGTTCTCACTTGAAAAAATGAAAGTTCGTATCACCACAGGACACTCCTACAGAAGTGTAAAAAAAAATATCAGAAATTTGAAAACACGGTCTTTAGGGGGTGTAGTCTTAAAAATTCTAAAAAACAGCATTTGTACAAAATACGCATTGCCAAAGGCAAAAACGGTGGTGGGTTTGTCTAAAAAATACTCCCTGTACATCAATAATGTAAAATAACGTAAATACCACAACGATCGCAACGACTTGGCGGGCGCCGCAGTCGTTTAATTTTGACATTTCCTCGACAAGAAGGATGCCGAGCTGAACATCACCCGAGGACCTACCTGCCCGCTTGGGTGTGTGTGTGTGTGTGTGTGTGTGTGTGTGTGTGACATATTATGCGTTCGACGTGCGTGCGTTTATAATTCGTAGTTTATTCGTATTTTCGTTTGGTTATTTATTTTTTTTTTTTTTTGTTCGCCGTCAGCAGCCTCCGTCGTATACAACAATTAGACGTTTAGCGAGCGGGGAACGGATCGTGACCGGCGACCGTGGTCGTGGTATTAACGAGGAGCTGTTCTAATACGGTCGACGCGTTCCCGGTCACGAAAAAGACCAGCGGAGAAGAGACACGAACAACGACGACTACGGGCAAAAAAAAAAAAAAACAAAAAAAAAAAAATACGAACATTTCAAATTTTTATGATTTATTGAAGAATGTACGATTTTAAAACCCCAAAAAAAAAAAAAAAACAAAAAAAAAAAAATACCCAATATAAGAACCCCGAGAGGCACGCCGCCGCCGTATACAAAAGATATCATACCGTACGGGCACAATATACGACACAACACGCACGGCAGTGTTACAATAATAATAATAATAATAATAATAATAATATATTATGTATATTGGTGCCATATAATAATAATAATATGCGCGCACACAGAATCCCATTTTTCCTGTGTGTGTGTGTGTGTGTGTGTGTGTGTGTGTGTGTGTGTGTGTGTGTGTGTGTGTGTATAGGTTTTCTGTCCATTCTTTTTCTCGGGTGAGCTGGCGAGTGTGTGTGTGTGTGTGCGTGTGTGTGTGTTATACTCTCGGGATGATGACCGGGCACGTATTTACGGGGCGGCAGGGTCGTTTTACGATATTTATCGCACGTTTTTATTATAATGCCATCGTCGTCGGTCGGTCTCGGCCGGCGGACCTCATGTGGACGCGACACATGTACGACGATATCGTAAACGTACGAAATCCGAACGATCGGACCGGTTCGTATTGAACGCGTCACGTCCGCGCCCTCACAAAAGTCTCGACCCCGAAGGGTGTACGGTGCGCAGAAAGAATGCCTTCGTCATCGCATTATGCGCACGTCGTGTTGTAGGCGTATGCGTCCTTTGCGCGTTTACATCGCTTTCGTACATAATATTGTCGTGACGTGTGACTGCGATAATGACGGTCTCTATTGCACCGGCGTCGCTGTGCACTCGCAGCGGTTTCCACCGACCGACTTCGACGCAGTCGACCCGACGGAAGTTATTATTGTTTTTTTTTTTTAACCCAATATCATCGCAACGCGTTATTGTTGCGAGTTTACGACTCGACGTGTACGGGCGTATTATACGGGCACCTATGCGGTGCGCGACAATGGCGATATCGTCCTCCGGGGCAGTGTCGTAGCCAGGGGAGAGGCTGAGGCGGCTGCAGCCCCCCCCCCCTGAAATGTTAATAAAATTAAAACAATTTTTCACACATTTCACGTGCGAGGATGTCGTCGGTAGAGTCCGAGAACCGCGACCGGTGAAAATAGTAATGTGTGATAATAATTCAGGGTTCGAATTTTGTAGCGTTAGCTACTCACTATGGGATAGAGACAAAAACACCAGAGTGGGCTATAGATTTGTTTCGAGGCACTCTAAATATGAAATTTTATTTTGCACAATTAAAGGATTTTAGAATTCTAGATTTCTATTTTTAGAGTTTTGGTGCCATGTTTTGCTAATATTCTTAAATCAACGCTTTATATTGTATTTTTCATAAATCTCGTTTACATTGAATGAAAAATAGTATACATTTATGCGAATCAATAAGAAAAATCCCCTCGTCGAATATATTTATACATTTATACCTTCTTATCTGTTATTGTTCCACATAATTGTAGATTCCATACAATATACCGCCGACCGTCGTACGTATTTCAGCGTCAGTCGGTTCTCCGTATCCTTTGATTTCGTTTCATATTCGTTCATTATTCGATTGTGTATTATTTGTTTTTCTGTTTCGATATTAAACGTAAAACGCCGAAACATCGAACTATTCGAGACTAAGATATTTTGTGACCGAGTTTGGCGATGAGGTTTTTTCGATATTCTGTTTTGCAAATTGTGTGAATGTAAGGTTAATAGTGACAAAAAGTTTAATGTTACTTAACACTTAAAAACGGATAAACATTTCAAAGCTATTAATCGAGAGCAAAATAAAATTGAAAAGAAACAGCAGTTACAAATATTCCACAAAAATGTTCTTTTAATATTGATCTATGCAAGACTCTTATTTCTGCAAAATACACCGTTAAGCAAGTTATCCAATGCAAAGTTTCGACAATTTTTAGAAAAGTATACTAAAAATCATATTCCAGACGAATCAACACTGGGAAAATTGTACGTTGATGATATTTACAATGAAATCATCGAAAAAATTAGAATTCTAGTAGCTAATAACCGTATCTGGGTGAGTATCGATAAAACAACGGACGGATTTATTTTTATTTGTTGCTATTTTTGATGTTTTTAGGGCATATTCATAGAACATATTTTACGGTTTTTTTGGTCATTTTATAGGGCATATTTTAGGACTTTTGGTGTTATAAAATGGTGATGATGAATAACAACACTTAGTGGTTGAATTCGGTTTTAATGCAGACGGCGTTTTATTCGTGTGTTCTCTTTCAAATCAACACTCCCTAGATTATTGAAGAATAATTTATTTAAGTAACATTTAACAAGATAATACATTTTTTAGCTCACATGGTCTGACACAGACTTCATTACTTAATGATAATTAATTATAATATTTTACTATCTATTATGACACTAATAATCATTTGATAAATACAGCAACATATTAAGGTATATCCCTAGCTACATAATATGTCCCTATTTTTTAAAACAATACAAGTTCAATAAAAAGACAACAATTCAGATTTACCTAATACTTAACATAATATTGACATGAGTTTCCGTGGCACTATCTGCTCGAGCCAAAAATAATTAGAAAACGCTAAAGGTCTCCAGCCTAACTACATTTATAATTAATACTACTTGCCAATATAATATTATGAAATCGGTGATAATATTAATATAGATTAAAATTAATATATTATTCTAAAAAAAAACAAACCATATATGCTAACCATACAAAAAGCGCATAAAGAGATGTCGCTTTGTTGTACAATAGGTCACAAATGCCAAGTGGGTCACTGTAATGAATGCTGAATTTTGAATTCAATAATATCAAATCATTGTATATGAAAAACTATTCTGAGCGTAGACGCGTGGTCAGTCAGAATATGATGTTATTATTATGATTTCAGACTTTTCAGTAATTTATTTTACTTTTAGGAATTAGTACTACAGTAGGTTAACTTAATTTTTGCTGAAAACAATTATTACATATTTTGTAAGGTTAATTATGCATAATATGTATTTTTAATATTTCTCAACTGCTATTGTAACAAGAACCGAGTGAATATCTAATGTTGTAAAAATTTCAACCTCAAACGCTCATAAAAATTTAATTCGACTTTCCGGTTGACATGTTTTTGTGTTGCTAAAAGTAGAAGAACTTTTAATGGATGTTTTATTACATTTTAAAATCTTAGTTTTAAAAAGAATATTTTTCATGAATTTTTAACCCAAAATAATTTGCACATTTTCGTGATCATACTTTGTCAAAAGTTGAACATTAAATGATAATAATAATAAAAAAAAAAAAATTGTGGCTATGTATTTGTAATATTGTACATATTTATAAATAAAATAAAATATTTTTCAACTGCCACGGCGACAATATATTTGGAGTCTCGTAGATACTATTTAGCATATTTTAATAAACACAACCACACATGGTATAAATCCCTGTTGGTGTACAACTGCAGACAGTACGAATCGAGTAAAAATATCATACACACTAGTACACTACTATATATTTAGCTGTACGCGATAACACTGCGGTGTATAATAATATATAATATTTTTATTAATCGTATATTAATAATAAAACGTTCCCACGCGGTGCACATTAAGCCGTTTAACACGGATCGTTAAATAATTGGTCCGGGTTTATCGTGATACGTATTAAAAGGAATAGGTGCCTCACGAACTAGAAATTCGCAAAAATCGAATGCATGCACAGTCGCATCGTGTACGCCATAGGTACCTCTACACATAAATACGCACTATATAATCTTACGGTAAAAATCTATTATACATGCCGTGCCATTGAGGTTGAGTCTTCTTCTTCGCATTTTGTTGGACGTCTATAATACAACACACCGGCGGGCTCTTATCAGCCCCGCATGCACATTTATTCATTCGCCTTGCCCGCAGGAGTGTGGACGTAATTTCATTTTTTTGTTTTTTTTTTTTTTTGGGGGCGCTATTCGAGTATGCACCTACGCCGAATACAGACCGGCGGGTGGCCGAACACCCTGAAGCACCTCGAGCTTACCTTAACGACTTTTTACATCTTACCAGGCTTTTACGTGGCGTTGTATCGATGCAATTAAAAAAAAAAATGTATTACTACTCTGGGGGTGTAAGAATAGTGTCACCCCACCAGCGTTTATGTTGTGTATATAGGTACAAATAACCACACCCTCGAGAAAACAAATTACAATTCCTGCGAATAAGAGACAACGAGAGATGAACGCTACCTAAAATCAAAAAGAAAATGAATCACCGATGACCATAGATAAAGGAAAGAAAGATGCCCGACTCGAAACAAATTTTGGTCTGCTTACGTGGCTCCCTCTGATGACAATTGTTTGTTACTACGCTTACTGATTCTATGATAGTCTCTTGTCTTCAAGTGATAACCTGATAAAGATTAAAGATTTAAATATTTAATTTATAAAAACTACTACTACTAGCGCAACAAGTGACAATTGTTTTAACTAAAACCAAACGAACAAATTATATCAAGAGTAAGTCGGCCATCTATCTTTCCTTTATCTATGCCGATGACTGATGATACAGGGGCTTAATGCAAAGTATTACACAAGGCACTGTATTAATCAATCTTATACTCGTTTTTTGTGACAAAGCTAAATGCTTTTAAGTATAGTTAACTGATAACAACAATACGTCTAGCTCGCACAGAAGCTGTGGTTGTAGTTGGTTTAAGGGTTAAATGACGAGAGCAAAACGTTTAGCCATTTTAACAATTTCATAAGGTATATATTTTAAACATTTATTACGCTATAGTTGATGGTCAAATATTTAATTAATTGTAAACTTCATTCCCCCTTTGGCCTCTAACCCCTAAAAAAATACGCTCGTACCAGTTGGAGGCGCATATAGTGGTACGAAATTCTTTTTTTTTTTTACATGGATATCCCCCCCCCCTTTTTTAAGCTTGACCACATCGACAAAATTATGTTCGGGTCCCAGGCCACAGATGTACATTATTAAATAGGTCTGAACACGAAACAACCATCTCGTGCAGCAGTAGCTCTAGAGGGTATCCGAGCCAGTGAACGATAAAATATATATCGTACAATAACGCCGATGGAAATTTATTTAACTATTTTAAAGCAGCGCGCACACGAGGCATCAGATTATTACACACACACACACACACACACACACACACACAGTCGAAATATAACGTTGTTCCTCTTCAAACACGCTGTATAATGTTATATATATATATATGTATAGAGAATGGGGATTGTTGTAGTGCATGTGTGTATACGTCGTATCACCTGTATGAAAAATAATATTATGTAAATACAGCGATGATGAGTATCGATAAAGTCTCTCTGGTCGAACGGAATCAAGGACGGACAATTGTGTTTTCCGTCGACTCGTGTGACTTCTAATAGTATCATGCTGCACTGCCGTGTTTAACCTAGTAAGAAACATCACACGCGTACCTACACATTTTTAAACCGTATCACGCGCGCACGCGCTCGCCGTACCCACCCGTGTACAACACAATATTATGATATATTATTATATCGTAATATTCAACAAAAACGGTAAACACGCTGCAGCAGCATATATATATATTTATTACACGGATACGCCTATACACGCGGGTACATATAGGTACGTATCATCGTGCGCCGAGTCCTCGCCAACACTGCCCCGCGTTCGCGTGTGTCGTATATTTTTATACCTGCATTATTATACCTAGGTATAGGTATTACGGTATCGTCTCGGAGAAGAGCCGTCTACGGGCGACGACGACGACGACGACGACGGAGATCATAAAAACAATAACAGCATAGGTATAATAATATCAACGCACAATACGAATACTACAGCCGTATAATATAATATTATGCGTAAAGGTAACGGCGGCGGCGGCGGTCGTCCTCCGCCGACGAATATATAATATTATACTTACCGCCGATCACTATCTATATCTGTCGGCACGGTTGCCCAACATGATATGTACACACGCATAATATACGGGTAGGTTAGCCGCGCACAAGTATTACGTGTGTGCGACCGATTCGTCCCCGTCGCAAGTAGGGCTTCTCGTCGCATTTGCATAAATCCGTATCGACCGTCGCAGCAGTGTATATATATCACACGACCCGCGGTCATGACGTCTTCTGTACTGTGCGCACTGTACGCCGTTTTATTATTATTGTTATTATTATTTCGTTACGATGCATACTCGACCGACCGTCTGTCAGTCAAACCGATCGAGGACCGTGCAGCAGTGCGAGTGAGTGCTCAGTGCCCACTCGAGTTTCGTTCGCACGAGTCGTCCTCCACGTCCCTGTTGTGATGAACATTATACCTACTATTAGAATATAGGACGATAACAGTGAACGTCTAAAGGTGCCTTTACACTGTATCGTGTCGTCCATTTCCAATTTCGTTCTTGGTAGAATCGTATATATTAGGTATATATTAGGTTAACGAATGTAACCGCGTATCATGTTGGCATGGTTTTTGGCGGGCGATGATAGTAAAATCAATTTGATAACAATTATTTATTAATAGATAGGTTTATAAAATTATCTATTATTATCAAGAGGATTGAACCACGACTGTTACCGCACGATGACAAGTTGAATTTTTTTCAACTTTCTGGTAACGCCTGGTAACATGGTATATTAATTAGGTCATTACAATATTCAGCCAATCAAAACACTGTAATTTTAAGACGACGTCCTAAATTATGGACGACACGATACAGTGTAAAGGCAACTTAAGCTCGGTATTGCAGAGCAGTGTGTGTGATAATATGGCGTATACCTAGGTAGGTATACCCACTATAACCCATTATACCCGGGTTTGAAATATTGCGTATCAACGTTTCGAGCACGTCTGGGGGGGGGGGGGGGCGTCGAGTGTCGACTCGTTTCGGCGACAGGAGCGGGACAAGTGATAACATATATGATATGCTATATACTAACGTAGAAAATATATTGTTATTATATTATCAAGACACAAAATCCGACGCAATAAGAAATAACATGGAGGTTCGTGTGAAAATCTGATTTATTTACGACGACGAACGTTCTCCGCAAAAATGCATTTTTCCTCACATATTTTACGTATATTTCGATTATTACTGTCATGGCCGTCGGATTCAAATATAACGTTTTATCTTATTCCCCAGCTATAGAATTATTATAATAAGGCGATGGACGGGGATATAGCTGGTATTCGTGTGGAGGTAACCTCTAATTCAATAAAACTCGCCGCAATCGATTAAAATATATTATACTTAGGTATCGGAGTTACCGTCGGATAACACGCACGTCATTCGACGTTATCTAACCATATATATATTATATATATACGTAGTATATAATGTAATGTTTAAAATATTATATTTTTCCTATCGTATAGTCAAAATCTACTGTTAATATTAATTAAATAAATTACCTACTTATATGTATGAAATTATTGGCTGCCATTTCTTCACCAGCTTGAACAAAAACTGTACGTACCTATACCTATAATATTATATATTTAGATCCGATTTTCAATAACAAACTTATTAAATTCAGTTGTGACCCGTGAGAGTTTATACCTGTATTATAACACGGCATATAGTTATTATAATTCAATTTTATCATTTTTCCAGCGCAATAAACATTTGATGTTGTGCTGCAGAGTGAGCTAAAGCCATGTAAATATATAATCAAGAAATTAAGAAAAATAAATAAAGATTTTTACTTTTTAGGTACTATTAGGCCAAAGCAATTTCGCAAAAAATGCACCGCTAACAAGAATTTCGTCAATATTTAATAACTTTATCAATATTTTCGTACCTGGACGCAATTACCATTTTTATTCCTATTTTTAACACGTCGTCAATTTATTGTTGCTTAATATTTTGTTTTATCAAAATACGTTTGTCGATAATAGTATACTGCAATAGAAGCCGACTGGCGTTGAACATATCATGCAAATAAAATATGAATAACAATAAAATAATGATGGCAATCAGGACCAGTCGTTCAGCTACTACAGGGGACACAACTCTGCTGCATATTTTGTAGAGATTTTCAGATCTCCGCATTCCCGTTGTCATGTATGTATAACGTTTTTAGCGTCAAACACTCGATTGTATCTTTTTGTACGAAAATAACATTTTTACCAAACACCGTATGATACAATATGTACCGAGTCGGCTATAAGACGGGGAACACACACACAGAACTACTGCCGACACTTACCCGACAGACGTCCCTTATGAGACTCGTTTTTCTTTACATGCACATGCTCGCACCCCGCGGGGTGGCTACCGCTCGTGTGGGAATGTCGCGCCCACCCACCCATGTTTTTTTCGTCCGAGTTAACCGCCGCCGCACACGTTTCGTGATGAAAACGATGGTTTTTTCGGAGAAAAATAAAATATACCGACCAGCATATTATTATAGTACAATATTATATTATATGATGATCGATGATGTCATGATCTCGCACACGGGCACGTGTATTATTATTGTACATTATTTTCGAGAGATATCATCGTATAATCATCTGATTATCGTCATCATCCTCTTGGTCGACCGGATTCGTACATTCTGCCTGCGCTTGCGATATTATGCTGTATAGGCGTGTTATTACTGTATCGTTATTATGACTTACTGTTTCCGTCGATAATTATATTACGCTATGTTATATTTCTATTGCGCAGAGATCGCATCATATTGTTTCGTCATAAGTGTAGTATTATATATTATTGCCGAGCAGTGTTATTAAATCATTATTGTTATTGTAATATGCCTCCTCCCTATATTGGTTCGCACGATTTTGGATTCGCCAAGGACGCGAGCTGCATTTTTCCCTACTAACTCACTTTTTGAGTATTACACACACACACACACACACTCCGCAAGCTGCAATAAAATACATCGCGTTAACGTTTTTAGTGGCAATGAAGTAAACACGAATGATAAAAAAAAAAAAACATTGTGTACGACGACGTCCATAATAATATATTCGAATAAAACCGCCGAGGAGAAATATTATCGTCGCTATGCGATGCGAACAAATTGAATACACAGGTATACCCTACCCGTCTCTCATACTCGTTATTGTTGCGTTGGGTTCGTAAATTTAAAATTACAAACCAACAACAATTCGAATATACTTTAAATCGCCTTAATATATAATATTATAATATACTGCTCGCAAAAATTAACATGTTCTCCGCCCCTCCCGCCAAATTAAAATGTAGTAATTTTTCAATCGCCCGACAGGAGACTGCAGCATTATAGTTTTTATATTATTTTCGAAACCGCCAACGCTGTCACAGTATTTATTATTATATAATATATTATATAGCCCGCTAGTTGTTTATTTCTAATAAAAATGTCACTCGTATTAAGAACCATCGGTGTTCGTCTAAAGTGTTTTAAGAGTAACAATAATAGTATAGGTAGGTACTAACGTGTTTGGATCGCATTAAAAAAGTAATATTTTTATGGGCATTAATAATAAAAAAAACCTGTTTTCGGACTTGCCGAATAATCTCTTATTTTATACGTAGAAGTAAATAATAATAATAATAATAATAATAATAATAATAATAATAATAATAATAATAGTAATAATATCGGTACAGAAAAACGATTGTGCGGCGGTCGTCGAGCACGTTTTTTTCTCAATTTATTATTCAATAATAATAGTTGTATACTGCACTGGGGACGAGGACTTAAAATTAAAACCGTTTTTAAATTGTTTTCCGAATCTTATATTATGCAATTTATTACACGTATAGCGATGGTGGAAAACGTCCGTACCTACATCCACCTATATTTATATATAATAACGTACCTATAGGAATGTGTATAATTTAGTTAATTAATTTTTATTTGACCAAACGATTTCGCTGGTCATGTATACACCGCTCGCGCACACTCACACACACACACACACACACACACACGACATTATAACGGGCCGGGTAAATAATAATAATTATGTTATTAAAACAACAACGTACGACGTAAAATGATTACAGAAAATTTTGCGGCTTCGGGAGGTCTGCAGCATAGGTCTGTAGCTTGTGGGTAATGATATGCAGCCGAGGGAGATCAAACCTGATCAATAATATACTTTATTTACTATCATCATATTATATGCATTTTCACATAGTGCTCATCATAGACGTGGTCGGTTTTTACTGTTTTCCATTACCACTGTACACGATTTCAAAGAATAATAATAACAAGAACATTATGTGTTGGACACGTGTAAACATAATATAATGTAATAATAATATTATTGCAAATAGTTTTATAAATGTATAGTTCTCCCGCGCTCGTGGGTAACATTGCCATTTGCCATGTCGATCGTTGAAATAAATGCGATAAACCGAAGAAACTCGATTTCGTTTAAATGCCCCTAAATCTACCGACTTACTGTAATTTTCGACTGTGATAGGCGATTGCTCGTAACACAATCGCACCGAGTAGTCAATATATATTATCCAGTCGCAAACGCCACACTTGATATTTTACTCTATTTTACGTCATTTCCACTTTTTTAGTCATTGAAAATCCAAACAGGATACACGCGATACTAAAATTAAAAAATATTTGTCCATACACTTCCGGCTATTAGAATCAAAGTGCGTGATGTGATGAACGTCTAAGGAGATCGGAGACGTGTGTGAACAATTATAATGTTCAACAATACTATTTGGGCACAAATTACGATGGTGAGTGATATACGTGGAGTTTTCCTCGGCTGCTAATTAATTTTTTGAATTTTGTTTTTTTGTTTAAATGTTGTTTAAGATTGCAACAATTACAACAGGCATAAGCATATTATGCAGATATTTTTTATGAATTTAAGTGAGACATATTTTATGACGATATGTTCAAAAATATGTTCAAAAAAACGTTTAAGCTTTATTTTAATCAGATCAGTAGTAACTAGTAACTGCATGTTTATTTTATGTAGAATGTAGATGCAGTTGTTTTCAGTAGGATTTGAATTTTGTGTATTTCTTTGATGTCTTCTTTTTTAATGATTTTTCGTTTTATATTATAGTTATTCACGTTTATTTATACCGAATAATGATATCAATACTGCTTTATAGTTTATAAAAAATGTATATATATATATATATATATAAAACACGGAATTATAAATCAGAACATGTCAATTTATTGCAATTATCAATTCTCAAATCTGATTTTATATTTTTTATACAATACATAGGTACATTTTATTTAGTCTTTGTAGGTAATATATAACATTAATATACTTTTACACTTTTTTTAATGGACAATTAAAGTAAGCGTGCAAATAAAACTGTAACTGCACCAAAACATAGTGTAACAATAAAAATGATTTTTAATATGAACACGCCAGGTGAAAGCGATGAAGAGAATATAGAGCCACAAAATATCGTAGTACATTAGTATGTATATTAATTATTAATATTAATATTTAATATAGTAGATATCATTTTATGTAAATTAATATTCGCTAATGTGCGGAATACTTTAAAAAATATTACATTTTATTAAACACATTGGACACGATTTTTTGATAGCGGGACATCAACTAGCATATTTATATGGTATTATAAAAACGTTTTCTGTTCTCATATAATATAATAATTGTGTATGCACTTTCACAGTTGTTGCACCCGTTGAACTTGTTCTTATTTTCCGTTTTGCTTTACTAAAGTTTTTTTTTTTTAGCACGCGAATTGCTTCACGACCTATACGAGCTTTTATCGGAGCACTGACAACGGAGGTCGATCGTAATGACGATTAAGGACGGACGCTCACAACAATTATTATATCATATATACTTAGGCCCAGTTGTGGAGACCGACCTCGACATTGTTCGTGGCGCGATGTGTGCTACGCGACATTTGGCCGACCGACTGCTGTCGGGTTTCGTTAACTACCACGTTTTCGTGCTCCAATTTTGCGACTGTCCTCCAAGACGCGACCACGATAATCAAATAATAACGACATAATAACAATAATAACAACAACAGTAATAATGATGATAATTACTGTGAGCGTACACGCGCGCCGCCGAAACGAGCGTCACAATAATATATAATACAATTATTAACAACGACAGTGTTACCTATATATTATACGTACGACAAAGACATAATAATATAACGCAGTTTATATTCTATGGCTATTGGCATGCCCTCCGTACGAAAAACGAATTTTTTTTTGTTTGTAAATATAGGCGTATTTAATCGTCAGGACCGACAAAACGTCAATCGAAACGGCGGCGGTCAGCTATTAATAATAGTACCTATAAATATATAATCACGTCGTTGGAGCCCAGAACTGGGCCAATCGGTCGTTATAAGCGATATCATATATACCTTTCTACACACACGCGCTTATATGTATAAATATTATATCATACATGTATTGTATTATATACCATGTGCAGCGTCGGGACACGGTGGCGTGCGCATTACCGTCGGAGCCGTTTTTCGCTTGGAATCGGAACAAAGTCGTGACGATCCTTGAAAAATAAAAGCGACTGATGCTCTTCTCCGCTTTTATTATATTATATTATTGTATACGAGTTATTTGTGTACGTGCGCTCGTAATATTATCGCCATCGCAGCCGTCTTTGAATATTATCTCTGGTCGACGCGGGGATACATATATAGGTAAGTGCGCATGTACAGTATATTTTAATTTTCGCGATATTATATTATAATATACTTAGGTGCCTGATGCGGCGGCGAACGACCATAACGTCATGTTGTAGTACGCTGCGACGAGTCTCGTCGTATTATAAAACGTTCGAGTTGCGCAACGCGCGCACCGAGAGGAGCGCGTTAAAGTCTCTTCTCTCGCCGCCGTGACCGCCCGCGCATATGTATAATATGTTTTTTTTTTTTTATCGTGGATGTGTTATAGTCCCGATCGTATTCTTATATATATACGTATAGGCAGGTACACGAAGCAGTCTTCGTCGTAGGTTTCAAACATCACAGCAATGTGCGTGCGCGCTTTTTATTTCATTATCTTTTTAAGGTCGTCGTAGTCGTCGTTGGTTATACCATATAATACCGTAATATATATTATTAAAATCGCCGCGCGAACGGAGTATCGATTGTGCAATGTGCTCTCACACGTGCAATAATATTATGATAATATGCGATATTTTAGTTTATTATGTGTATGTGTACTTGTATTTTGTATTGTGTGTATATATATGCATACAGAGTCACACCCACGCGCCGTGTTGCGTATATCACCGATATAACACTTGTTTGACCTCAATACTCCCTCCGGCGGTATATATGCCGCCGGGTCGACGTTGGATACGTGCAGGACATGAGTGAAAACGTGGACATAGGTCCACGTCGCGCCTGCTAACCGAATTCAATTTGAGAATTAATCAAATATCGTGTTCGGTCAGCTCGAGCTCGAGTCATAATTGCAGCCTGCTTATTAGTTATTGGGTATAACACCCAACGATATCCATACGATCTCGCGTCGACCGAGCAATATCGACCGCCGAATAAATCTCCGCTGGATCCGGCGCATAATAATGTTACGCGGTATGAGGTATATGACGTGATAAAAAACAATATCGAATCACGAGGGTCTTTGCACTACGGCAGATGCAGACGTCCATGAACTATATACATAGATGTGTCCACTCCATCCCGCGGGTCGATATAGTGACCGTCGTAATCTAATTTTTAAATACCATACAAACCGCTCGGTGCGACAATTAATGTTATTATTATAATAAATTGGCTTCGATCTTCTAGACACGCACAAGTAGTTCCGATATACTCTTAGCTTTTATTAAAAGTTTCTCTCGAAATTGCTCGTAAAAATTAGATATAATATATTATAATGCATTGCGTCCGGTCGGTATAACTACGGCGCGAAAAATCTGGTCGAACGTTATGCCGAATCAGTCGTAGAACTACGTGCTTGTACGCATGTTGCAGGAGTTTAATCACGTTAATGATATTACAATATAATATATTGTGCGTCTTATTAACCCCGAGAAACCTGAGCAAGGACAGCACTTCGGGCACGTGTTAAAATAGCTATTTACTTATAAGTACACACGGAATACGAATAGTATATACTATATATATATATATATATCACTGCGAGTCTGCAACAAATTCGCATTGCGCGGCGAACCTATAACCAATTGACGTACAATAACAATATATATTATCTGATGAAACCAGATTCGTGTCGAGTATAATATTCACGATCTGTGTACAATTTGACCGTTTTGACGGTAAACAACGTGTAATCAAATTCGGTATTATATGTGCGAGTACATTTCCATTTTCCACCTGTTACACGTATCCGAACCGATGGCCGTCCGTCCCGCGTACCATGAACAATAATATCGTGTTATACAATATATAGATTTGTATTAAACGAGACGCTTACGAAATCCTAAATCCCATTCGTCGCGATTAGTGTCGTCTCGGACAACGTTCGAGACGTGTTTTTTTTTAATCGTTTTTCCGGTCGGTCGGATCCGTCCGCGCGGTGTCTCCTCGAGTCGACCGCGGGACACTATACGAAAAGTAGTCGAACGAAAAAAAACCACTGCACGGGTAGGTGCAGTGGGTCGTATATAGCGGTTGAGGGAGGGGGGGCCACCACCGTTCCGGGGACCCGTCTTCGATCGCTTACGCGCGTTCACTTATACATATATATATATATATATTATGTAACGATAATAATGATGTACGCACATACTTACCACACCATCACGGATAGAGGTAGGTGCACTGTAATTGTGACGGACCACGTCTCATTCGTCATCATCGGGATCGATGACTATACACAGTATACTTGCGATATACATGTATAACAGACTTGCGGACCCGTTACGGCCGTTCACGCACGTATACGCCGTACAGTGAAAAACGCTTTCCTCACTCGCACACACACACACACACACACACACACACCCATTGGACTATAGGGTGTCGGACGTTTATAGATGTAGGTGAGAGGGGAACAGTCTCGTCGCTTTGCCTCTCTCTCTCTCTCTCTCTCACGATGTACGTAGTATCATATACATTTGGGGATAACGCGCGCAGCTACCATATATATATATATATAGTATATACATATATAATAATAATATATTACACATTATTATTATATATTATCTCGGAACGTGACTACCGGGTCCGTCTCGGGGTCCGATTCGGACGTGACTGCCCGCTGCATCCCGCTGCCCGGACGTTTATGTTTTATTATTATTATATCATATTATATAAATGCCGTATAGTCCTGCGTAGCTGTGGTGCATCGTCGATCGTGGAGCTCATATTACGACGCATATTATACCTTCCATCAATATTCGAGGATACACCGCCGCGTTCAACAACGGTTATGGTCTTAATAATTGTTATCGCGGTGATATCACTCGTGAGCCGCCGCGAACAGCGCACTGCAGCCCAAACGAAGTGTCCGCGTCCGCGACGGGATTTCCTTGTTTGAAAGCGAGGCAAATTTGAAAATCTGAGGTTTGCGTTTAGAACTTTAGAATATTGCACGCTGGCGGCACTTACCCGTGCATATAAAGAATATTAAAAGATGTAAACATGTCCGGTACCTAGGTATTTCATAACAATACGCATGTATGAGAACGTTTAAAAGTTGATATTATACTTTGTTATAACCTAAATTATCTCAACTTCCTATATAGTTAATGTGTTTACACCGAATATTGAATAATTAGCACAAAAAAAACAGAAATTTATCTTTTAAACACACCTATCCACAATGTTATTAAAATATTTTTATTTTTTAACGTAAACATAGAAAAAGTTTGTATGTTGTAAATGATAATTGGATTAAAATCTCCCAAACAGCGTTTACAGTAGGTACATATTATAATATCATTGTCAAATGATTTGCTGACTTCCGCGGTTACCGTATTCGAGTCACATATAAATATTGAAATTAAAAACAATCGTTGATTGCGGGAAAATAAATCGAAAATCATTGGCATTATACATTCTCTCTATATGAACTAAGTGGTGCTATCGTTTTCGTGGATAGGTATATTATTAATAACTCAATATTTGCAGTACAAGAAAGATACAAGTCCGCGCCAACAATGATACGCTTTAGCGAAGTGTCTAGACCACAGTATATATTATAAGATGATGATAATAATATAATATTGTAAATATGTATTTTTATTCGGAAAATCGCACTCGCCTCCGTGGCGTCACCTCCCCCGTCTGCACACATAATACCTGCGCATTATCCGCGTACACAATATTATTATGATGCACCCCGCCCCTGTGTAGTGTGTCCGGGGGGGCGCAGGCGTCGGATTTGCGGGCGACGAGACGGCGACGTCACACGAAATCGTATAATATATTGGCGCTCAGACGTCAGACGCGTCGTTCCGGCGGCGACGGCGTGTAAGTCGCCGTCGGACGTATTGTGCGCTGCGGCGACAAGGGTGAGCGATTGCCGCCTACTATGCAGCAGCTCTCTCGTTTGTCCTTTATCCGTCTTGTCGTCGCCTCACTCATACACACACACACACACAGACGTAATATATTGTATATTATTATTATGTCGCCGAAAGCCGACGCCTAGTCGCCTCTGCATCGTATATATATATATATATATATTGATATTGTCGTCCGTTGTCCGTTCGAGTCGAAACTTTACACGCTAAACGCATTACAATTACGTGTTATGTTATCGTGCCCGTCGAGATAAAAAAATGAACAATAAATAAAAAAATACGACAGTCGATCATGATGATGGGTTTATCGTATAGGTGTGTGTATTTGTTATTATTACAAAAACAGCGGTGCGCGCTCCAGCAGATCGCATACCGTAGATACGCGTTTCGAGAAAATATTTACGGTTCGGATTTTCGAGGGTTGACTGTAAAAACCCATTACGGAACGATGTCGCCGTCGTGTCACGGAAGATTGTTATTTTTATTTTTATGCCCGGTTAATGGATAATTATATGCCAACCATAATCGCAAAAAATGTGACAGGATCAACAAGTCCTGACCAACCGATGTAAGTGCAAAACAATCGTACATGCAATATGAATGAACGGCGCCTCTTAAATTTTAAATGACAAGAATGACGTTACGCCCGAATCGTCACGCAAATTTCGAAGATCCTGTGGATTTAGGTATTTACGGCTACCCATTTTCCCAAATACTCAAATTACGCAATACCTACACTCCTTTAAACAATAAACATATGGTAAAATCTAAGTATCTGAATATGATACGGTCTTTAGGTAAGTATATGAAAAATGTCAAAAATCAGTCTTTAAAATAATCGCTTTATTTAAAAATAAAAGGGTATTAAAGGGTATATGAGAAGTGAGCATGCTCGATGAATCGTTTTGTGTATTGTATATTTTGCTTAAATATGTTTAAAACGACGACATATTTCGATGTACTAATATTTAATAAAATAGTATGCAATAACTGGTGTTTAAATTTTCTGGAACATACGATATAGATGCGTTATGATTTAGAAAATCTCATAAGTTTAAGCAAAATGAATTAAACACAATATTATATAGGTAGAACTTTACATGTGCCGTTTGCCCGTATACAGAATGTATAAAAACTGCTAACATATTATATTTGTATTATTGCTACATCTATATAACAGGTAGTTGTTGCCAACAACCATTATCCAAAACGATTCGTATAATTTTGAGACTTCGAATACCTGCAATGGTCATATTTTACATCGCTTATCGCTGCAGCGTATATTTTATTATCTTATACTTTTTTTAAAGATGAGCGAAATAGTTTGATTGTGACGTGTATTGCCTTGCTACTCGGAAATTGAAAAAAAAACGAAAACAATTTTCGGTCGTGGGCCGATTCGAAAAGAGCTAGGGCTATTTGCGCTCTCTGCAGATATACTATATAGGGCATAGGCACATAATATTATATTATTATTATTATTATTATTTTATTTCTAAGGTTTTCAACATCTGCAGTCATTAGGTTGGAGGTTTTTTAGTAGGTTTTAAGCTACGGGGAGGGCACTGCCGGTTATTAAGTCTTAGAGCACTCGTATATACAGGTATATGTGGCGAGCATTCGTCTCTAAAACCCCGGGCGGTAACCCATCCGGAAACTAGTGACACCGACCGATGCTTGACCTCAGAACACGTTTATGGCCAGACACCGGGCCACAAGAGCCGCCATATACCTACCACCGTTGTTGCGCTGCAGATCTGTTGCTGTTTATTATCTAGGACATCGTAGACGCCACGTAATGGTTATAATATTATAATACTATACAAACCATAACGTGTACGCGCGTATTGCATGATTATTGTTTGTTTTTGTTGTTATTTTAAAACGAAATCTTAGGCCGAACAATTACGCGTCTATTCGACCGTCGTGCGCGTGCCCATTGTGCGGGACTTAGAGCAAAACCGAAAAATGTGCCTATATTATGAGCGCGGCATTGTTGCGAAATCCAATACGCGAAAGCATCCGCTCAGCGGAAAGTCGTAGTCCGTCAGGTGTATTATAACACATGACATAACACAATAAAATAATATATCAGCGTTATTGTGTTATGTTATTTTCTTCGCGGCGGCGGTTCAGCCGTGCGTAGAGAAAAACAAAATAATACACGCGTGGAGCAACGGCGATCATTTTTTTTAACGATAGTCGTAGGTCGTTTTTTTTTTTTTTTTTAATCTCCCCTACATCGCGATTTTTACGGTTATCTCGAGGAGGAGATCGATTACAAAATACCCTTCTGTATAAATAATACGTCTGACAAGGCACGGAGAGATCCACCACGAATGCTGCCTCATTCGATTGTTTCCATCATTACACGAAGTGCCGTCTCATTCAAAATTTGATATTTGAAATTTTTAAACGTAAACCGTGTAAAACAAACTTACTCAACTTAATCGAAATAATTAAAATATTTTGATTCTTTGAATCCAAATCGACGGATATAAAAAATCTTTGAGTTTGAGCATAATATTATTGTCATGATGTACATCATAATATAATAATATGCAGGTACCTACTTAGAAATTCATGCGTGTATCATCGGGGGGTTAGGTTAAAAATGAGAGTGAACGTGCTTGGCTAAAAACCAAAACGTCGTCGGAAACGGAACCTTTGTGGTTTCGGTGTCATCGATACTGTTCTCAGAAATCACAATCATTTGTTCTGATACTTTAAAATGAAAATGACCAACAAAAAAAAAAACGAAAACCATCAAATAAGCCGGGCAGAGCCTTTTCTACAAATATGCCATTATACCAATAGTACCTGGTGTTTTCAATAAATTTGGAGTTATAGCTAATGTGTTTAAATTAATCGTAGTGGTAATACTAAAGACACGAATATGGCGATTTATCGGACAATGTGGGGAGATATAACCCTTAACCCCCCCACGGGGCACGTCACTTCCAGTACTACCTACTTGTATCAAAATATCGGTTCCATTTAAGTTTTACATTTCTAAAATCATACTCGTTATTATACTCCAGACACATGAATATGAAGAGATACTTGGGCGGTGGACTTCAACTCGTCCGTCGCCACGCGTGTCGACTGCAGTATACTATCCACAGAAGGGGCATATTCGCTGGCGGGATAAGTGGGCCGAAGCTCCCCCCCCCCCCGCCGTCAGTTTTCAAGAAATGTAAAAATTATCTTCGCGATCATTGCTGCACTAGTCTTAAATTATTGAATTTCATTGAATCTATACTCGAATCTTTATTTTGTCAGCTCATCTTATCGCCGCTCAATATATTATATTAACCGCGCCGAAACGAACACCGACGAATACCGGGAATCGTAGATTTTACTGCCAAGACCTTGATCTCCGAGAGGCAAACGCTTTTCTGAAAACAATTTTGTCCATAAAATATCATTCCGCGTAAACCTGCGATACGGTCTACCCATAGGCGGAGATCGGGGGGGGGGCTTACGGGGGCTTAGTCCCCCCTCCAAAAAATAAATGATTTGAAGTTAAAGACCCCCTAAGAATATTAAACAAACAATACCGTAATTTTGTACAGTTTGCAGAACTTTTTTCATTATTTTATATTCTTATATCCACAATTATACAAGTGTACCTAGTACATTACATACACACTATTTACCAATTTATTATTTACGGTAACATACAGAAAAATTAAGTCACAATTCACAATAATATTATATTGTGTTTATATACCTAATATTGTACATATTTTGTACCAATTGGCCATCTATATTGAATAACATATTATACCGTTCTATTTTAGATGGGAAAAATATTATTTCTTTTCCTAATTGTTGTTAATTCTCGAGAAGCCATTACAATTATAGGACTATCGCTATAGCTGTATTAAACCTGTCGTAAAGTTTATCGCGATTGAATGAATCGTTAACCGTATTGACCATTTTATACTAAATTATATTTTACTTATTGTTTGATGTTCTTGGGAATACATTTCTTTTGAGATTGTGATTTAGATTTGTAATAAATAATTCAGTTCAAATATGTTTGAAATATTTAAATTTAAATCGCTTATTAATTATTCTTTTTTTTATGTTTGTAACTATTTAAGTTGTTATGATAACGAGTCAACGGGAACAATTTTTTATGAGTGATCTAATGTAAAAATTAGTATGTTGGGGGTGTGGGGGCAATGGCCCCACGGGTTTGTTTGTCATCAAATATTTGAGCCCCCCTTAATATTTCACAAGATCTCCGCCTATGGGTCTACCGCAATAACGACCTCTGAGAGTAGAACGCAGAAGACGATTCGTCGCGACTTGTGCCGTGCGCGAAGATCAAAATACAATTATTGCGCCGCGCGACTCACATTCCGGCGGCACCGGCGTCGAAGTTTTCCGTCTGGCAACAGAAAGAAATCATCACAATATTTTCCCGTCCTCGCCGATAAGACATTGTAATCAAAATAACGATTCGACGGGACAACGCGTGAAATTAAACAATGTGCCGCCGCCGCGCAATCTGCGCTCATTAACACAGAGTGTCGGCGACGCAGACGGCAATCGGCACACGATCTGAACTATAGTCTCTCGTCGTTGAAATTCGGTTTCTCCGTTTACATTATAATATTATATTATTATTGTATTGTGCGATATCGCCAGCGTGTCGTATACACCACACACAGGGTGCGGCGTAATAGACTCCCACATTTCAAATAATCATTAGCGCGTTATCGAACTGATTAGACTGATGAGGTTTACTTCTCTTCGGTGTTGTACGATTGAGAACGTTTTACCTTTTTAGCAACGCGATTGAGAACGATGTCGGCAGATCAAAGAAACAATATTTTGTACCTTAAAATCAAACGATTGTGAACGACATTTCTAGCGACGTCGCCATTTATCTTAACTTTTAGTAATCATTTGTAGAGCTGGGATTTTGACGCAAAGGCATCTTTTTTTGGTGTTTTGAAACGTTGTTTTGTAAGTATAAAATGTGTAAACTGATTTTTTTTTTTTTGTATTATTTAAAAAAAAAATGCATTTTTTTGGGCATTTTTAACAAATTGTTTATAAAATGTACGACAATTCATGCGATTAACAAGAGACATTTGGCACACTGTCGACGGTTAATAATAAATTATCATAGTTAGGCTTTTAAGCTCAAACTATTGCCGTTATATATACCTATAAACCATTAAACCATACATGTATATATAGGTACAATGATGTGTGTTTTTTTTTTTTATAAAATTTAAAATTTTTTTGTTAACAATTTATTAAATGTTTAACTTTAATAGCTAAGGATTGAAAAATTAAAACAAAATTCCATGTAAGTTTATTTTGTAAACAAAATATAGTGATTGATATCTTATATATATTTTATATGTATTGTATTTTTATTATTTTTATTTTTAATTGATGTGGCAACGTTGCATAAAAGTTAGCAGGTAAGAACGTTCTCAATCGTGCTATTAAAAAAGGTACGGCCGATAAGGACCGTTCTCAATCGTGTTCTACCCATTTCTCTTGATTATGTTATTAATAAGGTTTTTAGTCGTCACCATGCCGTTGTCCGGTGAACAGCGTGGTTTCGTTGTCTAGGCATTTTTGAAAAACGCCGAGTATGTGACTGCGACACAGACAGCATTTCGGCACTTCTCACACGGTTCGGTTTGAATCCAAACGAAAGTGTTCCTGATCGGAAAACGATTTTTAATTTGGTATGAAACTTAAAATCTACCTAGAACAATTATTGAAGAACTAAATGAGGATATTCGTCAAGAAATTTAGTAAATTCCATTCGATATACTGACAAGACTGATGGAAAACTCTCGAGAACTGCTCCATATGTGGGTCGGTCGCCAAGGCGATCATTTAGGTGATATAATTTTTAAAAGATAATTTGAAAAAGACCTAATACGATATAGTTTTTAAAAATAAAATGTTTTTTTCTATATCTTGTATAGTTTTTTTTTTAATTCACCTCAGAAATGCGGGAGTCGATTATGCCGCACCCTGTATTATGTGCATACAGATATCCTGGCTCGGGCCCGTCAATGTGTACACCTACTTGTAATAAACTTATGTGTGTAATATACGATACGCAGTGCCGCGACTTCATAATGAGGGGCCGTGTCCGATATTTTTTTTTGGGCCCCCTCTCTGAATTAATTTTACCGTGAGTATTACGATGTATAAGTGCCAACGTTTTTAGGTTTTGTGTATACGTGCATATATATATATACAGTGAAACCTCTGAATAGCGGACACTCTTGGTCACCAACATTTTGTCCGTTATTCGGAGGTGTCCGTTATTCAGAGGGGATACATTTTTGAAATTTATTTGTATAATAATGTACTATGTATGTAAATATACATATATGTAATGTTTTTACTTATTATTTATTGTAAGTTATTACATTTTTATATTTTTACGAATTACATATTATTATTTAAAGTATATTTTTACAATCAAAATCAAAAATTATTATTTAATATTTATCATTACATTTTTATATTTTTACAAATTACNCGTCGAAAACCGTCACTAACTGACATACTTTTGTCATAAGACATAATTGCTTCACCGATAACCGAATTTGTCATAATCGTATCGTCCCATAACGAGTTTGTTATCGTAATTACCTATGTTACATTATTACAAGAGTGCATACGAATGTGAATACGTATTACAGATAGGCATATTACAGATTATATTTTCAAATAATGATTAGGGATTTACCATTATTTTAAAAATTCCCTAATAAAATAATGTCCGTTATTCGGAGAGTCCGCTATTCGGAGGTTTTCCTATTGAAAAGTAGTGAAAATGTCCCCGTTCCCCAAAAAACGTCCGCTATTGGGAGGTGTCCGCTATTGGGAGGTGTCCGTTAGTGGAGGTTTCACTGTATATTAAATATATGTTTTTTTTTTTTTTTTGGTTCATACGTTTTATTCAATCTGTTCCAAAGGGAACAATTAGAATAAGTGACGTTATAGAATAAGTTAAAATTAATAAAAATAAAAAGGCAGACTAAACAGATTTCAGAGGCCTTCCAGTACTAAATAAATACCTATAAGTGTTGTGTACGTCGTCGTTTTCCGCTATCAGCCTGTTGTTCTTCCGACAATTCGACAAACAACGACCCATAGACGCGATGAAAATAGATCTCGTGGAAAAATTGATAGTACTTAAAATGTTAGAAACGTTGACACTTGAATACTCGACAGGTACCCACCTTTTTCTAAACGTACCATCCTATTTTAACATACTTATTACTTAATCTGATATTAGCATACCTATACGACTACAACAACGTTTCAACTTAAAAAACAATAGTATTGTGAATAATTAAGCTTTGAGTTTTAAGACAGTAAATTTCAGTGTTTGCTCCAGGTTGGCCGCTCAAATGTATGTAAGCCTTGAGGCCCGTGTGCACCGCACACTCTGCACACCCGGTTTTTGCGGCACTGACGATACGCTTCTCGTGGTTTTTCTCGTTGTTTTTCGCGGTAAATAACATTACCTACATGCTATTACAATACGATGAAACGATATGGTCGATCGTGTGCAACGCAATATAATGCACACACCATATCACGTGGGTTTGTCTGTATAATAATAAAAATAATTATAATAATATGAGCGCTCTCCTGACGCATAATACAACAGTAATATAACAATATTACATCGTACAGGTATAATAATACAGGGGGTTCCAAAATGATTCATCCGATTTCGAAAAATCATATTAACTGTAAAATTTGATTAATCATGTTAGAATACGTTTTACATTTGAATGGATTATTTTAAGTTTTAGGTACAATGCTCATAAATGTTCAATGTGACCCCCCTTACTTGCACGACACACATCTAGGGCGATATTCGAGCTCCTCATAAACCTGTTGAAGCATGTCGACTGTAACCAAGTTGATGGCTTCTGTGACGCGACTTTTCAATTCGTCAAGATCTTTTGGAAGAGGAGGTACATAATCAATGCTTTTTATGTAACCCCGGAGAAAAAAAAATCACAGATTTTAAGATCCGGCGAACGGGGCGGCCATGGACAAAATGTAGCGTCACTAGCACTGCAGCGACCGATCCGTTGCTGTGGTAGCTGATCGTTACATGACTAGACTGCACATTATCGCGACTTATCGGCAATCGATAAAAACTCGATAAACCCACCTTTCAGATGGTCGGTGCTTCGTTTACCTGAAATGACAGGAACAATCAAGATTTTCAAGAAGAAAAATTCGATACGTATCGATACGTACCACCTCGTATCGAAGTCCGAGTCCGGTACGGGTCGGTACGTATCGTTTGTATACCTACTGCATGTGTAACTTCTTGAACGCTCAAAATTGCCTCGATACGTATCGATACACTCCAAATTCTTCCTTGAAAATCTTGAATATTTATAGTCTACTAAAATCGGATGAATCATTTTGGGACGCCCTGTATATGATTTCACATTAGAGGATAATCTGCAGAACTCTCGGACGACTGCAGCATATGAAATGCATATTACCCGTAATAATAATATAGGTATATTATTACTATCAACGTACCTCATACAATAAATTAATATTGTTTTGTGTTTGGGTAATTTCGCGGCGAGCGTGCATAATAATATTACGAAAGTATCTACGATAACCTGTGTTGTTACAACGTGTTGTTACATTAATCATTGTACATAGAATTTGTTTTATTTCATATTTTATCTATATCTTTTGGGCACCGATACGAGTTAATTCGTCGCGAATGTCACACACACACACACCCACACACACACACACACACACCTGTAGCTATTGCGTGACTCTATATTCTTATCGTTATCACTAATATCATATCATTAACAACACAAAAACCAAGGTGGATAAATATGTATATCCACCTTGACAAAAACCCCCGGAGACCTCTATAATATAATACTTGATAGCGAACTGCCGCTATCAGTTGAAGTCTGTTTGTCAGTTGGCATCTTCTGTTCTTACGGTATTTTACATGGTAAATATTAATTGATATGTTATGTATTGTATTTTATTATTTCTATACCTGTTGTTTGAAAAAAAAAAAAATATTTTTCATTTACTATTTTATTTTACCAATACAAACGATGTTATTCCTTATGCGTTTTGTACGACGAATGTAATGTTTTGCCAACTGAAAACATGGCGTCCGCTTAATCAGCTGGCAGTTCGCATTGGTAATCTCATATGGAGTTCCTTATCTAGTATTATATAGAAGTCTGTGCAAAAACCTTTCCAGACAGGTAAAAACGTACACAAATCATCGACTAGATTGCAGAATTCTATTAAGAGCTTTCAGACCAAAAGAAACTACAACGTCCTCGACTAGTACTGCCTGTGAAAAATCTTTGTATTTTAAATCTGATTTGTTTGAATTAAAAAATAGTAAGAACAACATACTCCTATATATTATAATATATTATATTTACTATATTTTCAAAAAAACGATGCTTTAATAACTTCAAACATTCATGGAAACGAAAAATATTTTCAAAAACTTGAAGGTTTTGAAATAATAATAATAATAATGATTGTTCTTTGATAAAATAATCACTTTTTGTTTGTTCATATATATGTATATATATTTATTTGTGCTTATATGCTTATCATCGCCGAATAGAATGAAGATAATATGCGTAGCAATAATAATAATAATAATAAAATACCGTAAACCGTTGCAGAAAGTGAAACTGTACATGGGCAGAGGTAAGCTCGTATATTATAATACTCGTATTATGTAGTAGGTGTAACGGGTCACGGGGTCTCATCGATAGAACAATAATTTATTATTGTTATTATTGTTTTTTTTTGTTTTACCTGTAATTTCTCTTAACAGAATACATATTATGTACCCACGTCTCATTCAATAACGCAACAAACGCGCGCGGTACGTTATTATTCGATTTTCTTACGATTTCGGATGATGCTCATATTATTAATGATATGATGTGATGTGTTGAACACAGCCGCTGCCGAGTCGGCCAATTATTATTATCCGATCCTATCGCACGCAATACGGACAATAGAGTGTGTGCGTTACGCAAACGGGGAATTTCGCAAAAATTGAAAATCTTAAACATTGCCGTCGGTCGAATGCGAAACCGTGAACAATGTTGTTGTTATTGTTGTTGTTGAAACGTCGGCAGTTGTCGGGGAGGTGTCGATGGCGGTTTTCTTTTGCAACGTCCGTATTGTTAATATATTATACCTATATTAAACGAATTACAATCGCGAGTACCGGACGACCATCTGCAAAAACAATATCTCCTGTCACACATTTTAACGAAAATAATAACAGCGATGTTTTGCAAACGAACGACAAAAAAAAAAAAAAAAATTAGCCGAAAAAATCACGCGCTCACTCGTTTCGCGGTATCTAAGTTAATTCCACAACGCCGAATCGACAAACGACAAAATAATATTATCGTTTTGAGCGGAAAACAAAGCCGAAACGCCGCGGTATGAAAATGATCATGTTTTATGTTCGTTTGATCGCAGACGGCAACAATATCGTGTCGTGGGAATCGCGAATTCGACGAATTTCACACAAGTGCATTACGTTATTAATTTATTATCATAATACCGTCTCAACACACGCGGATATGACGACGACGAATTGTATAGGTACCGCAAGACGTGTAATAAAGTGTACACAAAGTATTAGAGATTACGCACACGAATATAACCTTTATACGGATTTACCTATTATTATTGCATTTTTGCGGTGCAGACGTCGAACACACACACACACACACACACACATAATATGTGATATTTTTATATTATTATTATTATTATTATGCGTCCGATCGAAGCCGATGTACTATTTTTTTTTTTTCATCTTTTTTTTTTTTTGTCATTCTCCTCTTTTACCTCGCCCGACGTGTTTGGTTTTGGTATTAACTGCGCCGACGTACGGCTGTCCAAACACAGATGGCACCGGATGACAATATGGCGACGGCATGGTAGGCTCCGAACAAACAAAACCGTCGTCGTCTGTACCTGTTGACTGCATCGCGACACACGACTGATACGCAAACGAGACGATAACGTCATTATAGACTATAGTGATGCGTGCGGTGACGGTGGGTTGAAATATTATTCGGGCGAGAACTCGTAAATAAAATACGACGACCGCGTGATCGGATCAGCACGCTGGCGAGTCGGCGCAAGTGAGAGAGTGAACGTCGCCGTGATAATAATACAATGATTATAATATTATTATCGTGCCATACCTACCCGCGAATAATTGCGGTTTGTTTTGATTTCGGCTACAACTGCGGCAGCTGAGCTAGGCGTTACAACAGTACATTATTATTATATGGTTGTATAATAACCCACCGATATCGATGTGATTACAATATATTATTATTGTACAATTCGAAAATTCGATTCGGCCGTAAAGCAGGAAGTGCACAATAATAATAATACGGGTGCGCACATCTCTTCGTGTAAATTTCACCTCTAGCCGCTGCGTATCAATATTGAATATGCACCTATATTATACATATATATATGTGTATTATAATGTCGAACGCGATACGACTCTGGCGCATTGCGCATTATTTTGATTTGGGTCACATCGATTTGAATTTTTTTCGTATTTTTTTTTTTTTTGGCGCGTGCGATATCAAATAATTGATAACCGTTCACTTGCGAAACTGCACACTACACTTCCCTGACACACCAATTCAATTTTCTATGTACATCACCGAGCTAATCCTCCACCACCTCTTCCGACTATTCTTCCACCGCCTCCCTTACCTAACCGTATACACATTGTTGTTATGGTTTAGCATTATTATGCAATATAGTCATAGTATTGTTATTTATTATTATTATTATTATTATTATTATTATCATCGTCGTCATCGTTACTGCAGGCGTCTGCAGCAGTACGATAACACTAAGGTATATTTTGACGTGTTGGTACGAGCGCGAACGTCAAATGTTTTCTTTGGTGCAACTTTATTATCGTTGACATGTTATTTTATATCCTCCGACGTTTGAAACATTTAAACACAACACACGAGACGGTCTTATTTCAACAAACGTGTATTTTCATATATTATAATTTATAATGTCGTGAAATATGTGCAACGCCTGCAGTGGGTCCTTGAAAAATATTTACACTACCGAGCTTAAAAATATTGACAGTTGAAACACTCTCGAGTATCTCTAAATTCCACACATTATTATTGCATTATTGTTACGCGTAATCGAGTGCTGAATTGTAACTGTCCAAGCGTGAAACGACTCTCTATATTTATGCCGAATAGTCGAAAACAATATTGTCACATCTAAAATAACATATTATACTCAAGGATAAAAGGCTCAAGAATATGATAATAATAATAATAAAAAATATGTTTATTTAAGGACAATATGGAGTGTACGTGTTGCTATTATCATATAACAATAATATTAAATGTAATACAATACAATTTGTATTATTATTTTTTAATTCAAACAAAAGTTTGTCAACAATAATATCCTGTAATATTTATATGCAATACGCGAATCCGATAAAACAGTACACAACATCATGAAATTACGTGGGCAGGGTGGCAACTGGCAAGGGTGACCAGTGTGGAAACCTTCTGACTCGGCCGTAGTTTTCAGTTGACTAACACAGGTTGGGTATTCAAGATATCTGGACATCAGCGTTGTTTTTAATCGACGGGTTATCGCGGGGACGAATTCACTGCACTACTGCAGGTCAAGTTTGGACTAGTAATTTTAGTATGGTTCATTGTACTGGTGTGGAATATTTTGAAGTAGTTTTTAGTTGTAACAGAAACAGTTTCGATCTTTATAAGCTCCCTGCAGTGTATACGCTGTATATAATGAGAATTTTGACGTTTGAGATACAACGTGGAGCATAATAGGTATTATGTTATTTGGCGAAGAGAGATTGACTGGAAATACTGGAACGACAATATTATAATAAGGTATAGGTAACATTTCAAATTTTAAAAACAAACGACGCATCTTTGAACTTACGTCTGTGAGAATATACAACACTCGTATATACACACTTTATGTTAGGCGTTTTCTGCACAATATCGCCACACATATATTGCGAGGACAATTTTCGAGTACTCGTGTATACATGTATGTTATGCAAATGTATACGAGACTTTTCGATTGTTTCTCTAATTAAACACGAAGCACGGCGGAATGCGATTGTCGTGTAAACAAATCCAGACATTAACTTACCATAGGCACCAGTGGAAAGTACCTAACTCTCGCGGTGGATGGATAAATTTAAATTTTTTTAAATCGTGCGTTATGTTTTTTATTTTATTTTTTTATCCAAGAATATAACGCTAATACATAGTATAGGATAAACAATGCGATAGTGTAGCGCGTGTTCTCGTAATGAGCTGGTTTTTATATTCATTCTATAATATAAGTATTAACTGAATTGTGTTGATGACGCACGAAAAGGAATGCTATGATGTGAACTGCGTCGAATGAATACAATATTATTATTTATTATTATTTTTGAACTCGCAGAGATCAACAGTCCATCGACAATTCTCGAACGTTGGATTCCATTAATAGGGAACTTTATCTCGTTTAATAATAATAACTGCCGTCGTAATTATATTGATAAAAAAGAAATGGTTCAAAACCAAAAAGAAATACTCCAACGACCTACCATGTGCTCATATTTTTCGAGTATATAATATATGATTCGTTAATTAATTATAATTTATGTGTACAACGATTCAAAAATAAAATCAAAACGAATGATAAAAAAAATTGTATAGGCTATACGCCTTGTTCTGGTCCATTTTTAACTCTAATCTTTTCATAACAAATTATATACTTCTCATGGTACCTCATTTGTGATATTAAGTTCAATACATCTATACAATATAAATATATAATATGTATAGTGTTCAAAATGTTCAACTACATGGGGTTGTGTCAAACCAACCCGATTAAATACAATACAGGTTTATTTCCGCTCTCATTGATTTGTTTCTAACCACACCCTTCACAAAGACTTGAATATTGAAACTGTCAAGCATTTTGGCTATCTACCAAAACCATAGTACGAAAAATACCAATTCAAGATTAACCTACCCCCACACACTAATCTCACATCAATGGGCGCTGTATTAGTGTCTTACAATCACAATTTCTGACATGTGACAACCCCTTCACCGTTTCAAAAGACGTCGCAAGATCCGTAATCTTCTTGATCCTGTAACACGAAAAAAAAAATAATTGCAATATTATAAGACGTTATTAGTTTTAAAATGGAGGGTAAATCCAAGGCCCAATCCATACGTAGGTATACAGAGTGATTCAACAAGCATGCACAATTTTTCCTTTAATACCTAATGATTTTTTTTCAAATTCTGGTTCACGTGATTTTTGAAAACACTATTCAAGGTCTAAAGACCGTATTTTCAAATTGTTCAGATTTTATTGTTCTAGACACGGTCTGCGAGGAGTGCCAAGTGGCGATACAAATTCTTTAAGATTATTCTAGCACGGATGTCGAGCAATTCTATAAAATCAATTTTTCACCGCATTGTATACTATGTTACTGTAAACTATAACAATGTACTATTGACTATAAATTATAATAATATATCAATCACAAATCGAACTGGGTGCGTATATAATATAAAACATCGATTTAAATAACTGGTGACGAAACGATCTTGTCGTTATATTTGGTCGACGGGAGCGCAAAGGCGAGGTAAATCGAATTCGTCTCCACGAGTTCCGGATAAGGCGCACGCCCTTTTCACTTAACACTTTACCGCCATATTCCAACCGAACTCGCGAGTACACTGACGATCGAAGAAACCGCTGCAGTAGCCGGCTGTAGTTCATGACGACCACAAACCATAATATTATACACTCGGAAAAAATACTATTGATCCTATTACAATTAATATTTGTTTCCACCTCGAAAAATACAATCTCCTTAAACAGTCTTCATTAATTTAATGGAAAATTAGCTCTTTTTAAAAATAAATTTCAGTTTCGTTTATTTAACGATATAAACTTCCTGAAATAACGAATCGTCTTGATTGGATCAAAACCATACCCGTTATTCATTTGTTTAACATGCTCGTTTCACAAATTAATTTTGTTGTGAGTGTTCTATAGACGAAAATGATCAGCGGCTCACACGTGTTTTCGGGCGATGGCGGACGTTTCCGGCCAGACGTTTTCTCCCCGAGTCGCATAACCGCGCGGTAAGACCTAATTTATGAATTATTATCATATTTTACACCACCCTGGGGACGTGCAAAAACCATCGGTAAATCGGCGTTCCAGACTGCGGGCAAAACGCACATGTGCAGAGTGGGCGAATGTTCGTAAACCATGTGTTATACCTATATATGTGCACATGGTGGATAATATTATTATGTTCAACTGTGTATAATATGTATATATGTATATGATATACTGCAGTCACGTGTTGACGACGAGTTATTCGGAAACAATAATCACGATATAGTCATATCCTCCGAGACGGCAATGTGCGTTCGTCTCGGGTCTCCGTGAACATATTTTCAAACATTAACGACCGTAAACTTCCTGGGCGGCTCTTTTCGTCCTCTCCAGCATATCATTGCACATGCGCCGCCGCCATCGAAAAACACTGCTCACACAGATTCGGTGCACGTGTCCCGCAGTTATTATTATTATCATTATTATTATTATTATTATTATTATACTGCACACAACGCGCATACGTGTGCACCAGACGCGTCGGCGGCGGCACTGCACGTGTTGCTGCGACGGACCCCGACGAGTGGAGGAATTCCACAAAAACACATTTCCACGAGTGCCGGCGGCGGCGGCGGACCGTTTTTCGGCAGCCAGAGCATTGTAATGTATTATGCGCTCTGTATTATAAAATATAGTAAGACGGAAACGATCGCTTTTAGAGAAATATACGATACGTAAAGTCGGGCGCACACGTGTGTACGTTTCGGTTGCATGTTTGTGCGCACAGTACATATTGTTTTATACAGAGAGTTGCGAGTGATCATGACGTGTCCTCCGCGTGTATACAGCTCTGCACTCTCGTCCCGTCTGTCAACGGCAGCAGATCTAATTACTGTGGCGCAGTGTCCGCCCTCCCGTCGCGGGCACCCGACGCGCGCATATACCGGGTTTACGGTAACCTCTGTTCCGAGACCCCATAACCCTAGTCCGCGCGGGTGTTGCGTGCACGGCGCAGTTCATAACCCAATAATATTGTAAACTCGGTAAATGGGGAAAAAACAGACGCGAAGGGTTTCTCTCCTCCTCCGCGCGCACACAATAATATGACGGTGATTAGATTTCGGGGTGTACAGAGGAGGAAAATAAAATAACCGGACTGGCACGCACATTTTGTCGCAATATGCGGTGCAGTTCGTTCGGCATAATGGCGAAATCACATTACACTGCAACGATCCGACATTTCCGTTTCGTCCTCGGCCTTTTGATTAGACTTTTGTCACCGTCTCCGGCGCAATTATGCAGACTTCAAAGGCACGCTTGGGCGTATGCCGCAGAAGGGTCCTCGTCGAGGGGAATTATCGCGGAATTGCGCTCGAAACACGCGTCGAGCGTGAAAGCTGTACAGCAGTGTAAGAATATATATGTACTGCAAAATATGTTTTTTTTTTTTTTAATTCGACCGACTCTAGTTTTGCGCACGGTTGACGAATATACTATCGTATATGTGATGATTCGATAAGGTTTCGTAGCGTATAAAAATCGAATTTAAAAATACGTAGGACAATGTCGTTATAATAACAGAACAGAATATAATATGTACATTTCCACGAGTGCAGAGCTGGACGGCATGCATCTAAATCAAACAATATAATATTATGACGTGCAATGCGATGGAAAATAAAGAAAAATATGGCCTCGCGATATTGTGATACTGGTACTTGGGTATACCTATACGACGACGCCGTTCGTCATTGTGTATTGTTCGGTTCCTCGCGATTCTGCAGCTCGGTAAATCTTGATCGAACAATTAATTCGAATTTTTTTTTAATTATAACGTCGTCGGACAGCGCGATCGGGGTATACCTACGGTAAGAGTAGATTACGGACGACGACGGAAACAATGAGCGTTGAAATCAGATATATTCCCACGTCGAGGCACTCCTCGTGTGTATTCATAATAATAATAATAATATAGTTTATGATTTTGGTATAGGTACACTGCCTGCGCACGGTCTCTAGGGGAAGTGAAGCGATTTCAATACGAGTAATCGGAGCTCCATGTGTCTCGGACGAACGTTTTGTGATGATGGGATTAACGTTTTCGTGAAATCCAAGTACCACGCCGTCGGTAGGTAGGTGCACAATATACCTCATAATATTATGTGGACACGGATAACCGATGAAACCAAACCGTCGATGAGCAGCCACCTCTGTGATTTTTATTTATTTGTCTCATTTATTTGAAATTCACTCCCGAACGCATTAATCAGTACGGAAAAATAGTAGGAATTTTCATTTTAACAATTATTATGGAATGGATTTCACAAGACGGATGCGTCGATTTTGCCGCAGCTGTTCATGCCGCGGATCGACCCATAAAACGCTGGGTGAGTACGCGATCGCGACATTCCGATAACCGACACTCGGTCGATTTTTTGTATTTTATATAGGTACCCGTCAAACATATACACCTACGAGTATATACTATCATATAATAGCTACACTTAAGAAAAAAAACTCATCGCTGTTTCTACGATTTAACGAATTTTTAGTTTTGTTTCCGTTAGTCCGATATTTCGAAAAAAAAAATGTATAAGAAGTAACATCAGAGAAATATTCTGCTTCTAAAAAGTTCACATTGGAAAATGTAGGTCACCGTTTAAAAAAAGTGAAACAAAATTATTAGGAAAAAAAATAGTGAAACAAGTCGGTATATTGTATAGACATATAGTGTTACAATACTAATCAAGTTATTATAAGACGTTATTTTCTATTTTGAGTAAACATTTACGTTGTACACTCGTGTCGAAAAAAATCACCTGTGTATAATAATAGTAATTGCAAATTTTCTATCGCCACGCACGTAATGTCATATGTCCTGATTCGTATAAACAATGACTTTGTAGACACGGTTGTCTGTACACTGCTTGAACATACTACACATACCACAGAGCTTGGTCAGGATCATTTTCCCTCCATAATTCATAAGATACCGTTTTTCTCCAAAAAAAAATGAATGGTACTTTCCATTTCCCTTCCACAAATGTCATGTCTTTTTTCCTTCAAATGTTAAAATCATTAATATCACATTGAATCTTACATTATAATAGGTATGCTTATAACCTAACCTAACCTAACGTTATATCTGGCATTTCGCACATTTGCCTAGATTTTAGTCGGCATGTTGTTTTTTCTTTTATTTAAGAGTTTTTATTTACAATTTAATATATTAATAAATGCAATAAGTAAATTTCATTGTGAAAAAAAAATATTACATAGATATAAGTATTATATAAGACATATTCAGTGATATTACTCAGTAATGTTATGTGCTTTTTTTCCACGTCAAGGACGTAATAGCTATAAAATAGTTAAAAAAAACCTGAACATATAATATTGATTAGAATACAATTTATTTCATATTATTTTCCTACATGACATTCGATTAACAGCTAATAAGGTAGTTTCAATAAGTTTCATAAAACAGGTATTCATTTCTCGGTAAATTATTTAAATAAATCTTATTCTTGGTAAGTATAGATTTATTTTTAGTGAAACTACGGTTAAAGTGTACTTACGACATTTTATCATTAATTATTAGACTTGTATTATTTTATTGGTTTTACGTATGAAATTGTGATAAATTGTTTGATTCGTATTTTTGTAAATAGCTAAATAAGTCAATACAAGAAGACTCTTAGTAATAATAATGTATAGGTTATTAAAAAAATAATGACTACTGTATTTTATAAAAATATTTTCAATTTCAATTTATTTCTCAGTAGTAGTTGTTCTCATACTCATTTAGAACAATATTCACGGCCAGACAATAAGATATATTCAAATGACGAATACGAGGGTGGCGGTTTCTCATTTTGATAATGGTGGAAAATTGTCTGGATAAAAGTAGGTATTCGAATCATTTTATTTGAACACGTATTTTAGTCAAACATTTTACCAGACCGATCTAGGGCAAACCGCTTAGCTAAAAATATAACACGAGTATGTGCTTTGCATCGAAATCCTGGCTCTATCCTGCAGGTCGTCGACGAGTACATCGTACTACATACACACACTGACGATGTACCGACGCACCGCACAGCTGTACGATGGTATCCTCTACGGGTATCGCGGTATGCATAATA
>NW_019104271.1:0-46918 GCF_001856785.1 Myzus persicae
ACAGTACCCACAAACAAAACGGAATAAAAAATCGACCGCGCCGACTAATCTGACGTGCTCGACGAGCGCCCACGCGCAGCGATTCGTCACAATCGAATAAAATACAAACTGTTCGTATACAATACTTATATATAGGTACGATATTGCGGTATATTAATCATTGGACGAGAGCCCCATTGTTGGCGGTTATTACCGACGCGACACCGTATTGTGTGTTATATTATATTGGTAGATGACGGTATACGAAACGCGGTTCCGGGTTCGAGCGTACATCGCGGATGTCTTCCCCGTCGGTCACCGCGGGAAATGCAGTCGTGCGGTGGTATACTTCGCGTTCGCAAGCGTTCCTCCTGAAAAGTCCAGCACAATATGGTTCGAAAAGTCCGGGGGCCATATTGTATACTGACGACAGTTTGACCTCACCAATTTTAGCTCTCTCGATTTTTTTTTTTTTTAATAGTCCGCATTCAATCGGGCCTACTGAACACCATTGAGCAAATCGACGACAGGAGTGGTGACCGGTTCGGGAGGGGGTCGGGCGAAATCAACCGATTTCAGCGCGTATGTCACCCACACCAAGACATGACCCCAGAGATTATTTGAAAAGTTTATAAAAATATCGGCAGACAAAAATGCAGACCGAATCGTTAAAGAGGAAAAAACAATTCAAAGCTTACACAACATCACGAGGCACTGTAATTATTATTGCTATTGTCGTAATTGATGACGCGAAGCTATTCGCTTTCAGGTAAGCAGGACGAAAGGATTGGAGTGCAGGCCGGTGCACCACCAGTGGACACAATATTGTTATTATCTACGCCGGCACACGCAATGGTGAACATCATTCGGTCGTTGTTTTTGTTTTTACACAGATATAAGTATAATATTGTCGTGTGTACAACCCTGGAAACTATATTACAATAATGTTTATCTCTATTATTATTATTATTATTATTATTTTTTTTTTTAGAAAGTTCTCAAGACCTACGACGACGTCTGGCTGCAGTGCATTTGTACGCGCGCGTTGTGTGCATCTTCCCGTAAGTATAAATCAAGACGACAACACGAGAAACAGCCGCGATGATTATAAAAGATTCGTTATGTGTGTGTATAGTACTGTGTACTAGTATGCCTTCACCAATAAATAAACGGCGTCAAAAATGCATTTAAAAAAGGGTCGTAAATAACTGATAAGGAGTACGTTGTCGTGGTCGGACCCAATAGAGAATAATAATAATATTATAATGTATTATTTCCCATAATCACGTATGATATTATATACCTACCTACGTTATAAACAACGAATTAAACACCGCATGAATTATTTTATTTTAATGACTGCGCGCCATTAAGGGCTATATAATAGCGTTTTAAGTGACAACTATACGGAGGGGCCCGCAGTAATATGGTTTTACGGCTAATACGATTTTATGACAAACATCTCCGTTTCCGTAATTTAAATTATACCTACGTTTAATCGGTTCTTTACCGGTAATGTTGCCCACGGTATTCACTGTTTTTTTTTTCCCATCGAATTTAATGTCCGCAGCAATAATAATAATATTATTACATAATAGTCATCGTCTATTATACATATAGTTTGTGTACAATAATTATTATAATATTATTATAGTCTGTGTCGGGCTGCAACAGTTTCCCTGCAGTAACGAACCGAACGATCTCCTCGGAGGGAACTACAAAACCTCACTCCCCTCGCAAGTCAATATCAGTTGACAATATTATTACGACTAGCGAGCAACAGGTAATTATTATAATTACCGATAAAAATGTATTATGATGAACATAATATTATAATACCGGGTGATTCATTTAACGGAGGACCCTCGTTACTACAAAAGAATTTATGTTTTTGAAAATATTTTTTTTTATATGGTTGCAAGCTGTTATAAGACAACGTTTTCACTAAAAAATTGTATTTTTAATTCCTTATAATATTTTAAGTTTTCGCTTCTTGTAATAATTTGAACATGCAATTTTCAAAAGCAATATATTTTTTTCTGAATATTTTGATACATAAAAATCGAATTTAGGACGAGTAATTTGTGAGTTACAAGTGTTGACAGTTTAGTTGAGCGGAGTTGTAATGGACCAACATTTTACAGGGCGACCGCTTACCACTCCACTACTTTTATATAAACTTTGAATACTTTTAACTCATAAACTACTCTTTTTAAATTTAATTTTTATGTATCAAAATACTCAGGAAAATATCCTCTTCAGAATATGAAATGAAAAAAGTATGTTGTCATTGAAAATAGTAAAAAAACTTTTTGAAAATGTAAAAATATGAAAAAATAAATATTTACATATTAAAAGTGTTGTTTTTTAACCACTAAAAACCAAGTCAATTTTTTTTTTCAAAAACATTTATACTTTTTGGAATAATGAATGTTCAATGTTAAAATGATTACTCGGTATAGTAATATTACCGAGCAATTATTTTATACATTTTATCAACCTGAGCTTAAACGGTAATATAATATTTTATACTAGATGCGATTTGAAAATGCTGTTAAACTGTGGTATGCACACTATATACGTGCTAAACATGGGCAGGTACAATAAAAATAATATATGCGCTGAACATGTCTCGGTGATCAGTATAACACTAAATCTCGTCGACGAATGATTGACCGATATGTGTACTTAAATCTTGAATATGCATATATTGTGTGGCAATATGTACATCATTATTATATCTCTACCTATACCTACCTGCAGATACAATCGTTTGTCAGACGCCTTCCATCGATTGTCAATCATTTTTCGTTTCGTCTCACGAATAAAATATTGTCATCGATTTCCCCCGAGCACATATTATTATTATTATTTCCCCGCAGAGTTATCGTAATTTAATGCTTAAACGCAGTGTGGTACACGTGGTACGGTGACTGTAGATCGTAATATATTGTATTATTATCATTGTTCATCGCATTCTACAGGCAGAGCCCAGTTTACTGAAGTATATAGTTACTACTTATCAGAGTTGTTCGTAATGATGTTTATATGAACGTTTTTAGAATATTTTTCTCGCAGATTTTCGTCACGAGGCTTAAAAAATAAAAAATATTATTCATAAGAATAATATCATTCATCTTGAATAAAAAAATCATCAAGTTTAAAAATTCAAAACGACAATAATTTGTAAAATAAATGTATACAACGTATCAATACGCATAATGATCAGTTACCCTAGTGAATGTTGTGATTCGTGAAATTAGTTCAATAAAATTTGGACTTGAACACGCGCTCAATATATGCACCATATTTTAGTCACATTTTTCGAAATGTTCCAAAACAATATTATAGAATTTTTAGAAAAAAAAAAATGAAAATGTCATAGAATTAAATTTAAAAAAAAAATCGACGGACGTCAAGCCAAATGCTATAAATAAAAATACTCCAAAAATTAATATTCCAAACACTAATAAGTAATCTTATATAATTTGTAGAAAAAAAACTATTAGGTATTTGTAATAGATGTCAGATACCTCCAAGCAAAAATACTAAACGTCTATTGATAATTTATTGTTTTAATAATTAGTTTCATATGGACGCCTTGATGTATGAAAAATAACATAAACACTGTGGTTAATTGAGTTTCATTTGAAATCATTTTTTGGAAGAGACGATTAATCATTGCTTTCAAATTAAAAATAATAATGAAACACTACTTTGCGTTAATGCAAGTAAAGTGAGACTAGTGCACGGCACCAGGTTTTCGTATCCGGTCCAACTTTTAATCACAGTATTTTAACAACAAAAATTCCCCATGTACCTTCACCAGGCTTGTAGAGATAAATCAATTTGTGAATATTATCCAAACAATTTATTACCAATACACGGATTTTTGACAACTCCTAAACATTATTATAAAGTGATAATTTGTTCTTCTATTAATAACCGTCGATTCGACTTTGTAATTGGCTTTATTTAAGTCGTTTTTTTATCATCATTATTATTTTTTTTTAATTGATTAAATAAAACCTGTTTTAATCGTTTTTGATTGTTTCAACTATTAAAAGCTTAATTGTCGTACAGATACGAGACCCAATGGATATAATAGTATTTTAGTTGTAACTACAAGTGGTATTAGTCTGGCAAATGGTGACTAGTAGTTGCGTTCACTGCAATGTAAAAACAAACCAACAAAAAAAATAAAATAATCAAAAATATAATATATTGAAATTATGAATTCAAATTTCTAAAAAAGTATGTTTTGGAATATTTGAATGTTAAACCAATGATAAATATAGCTTACAAATAATATCATGTACACATGGACTTAAAAGTCAAGTTCATAAATCGTTCAACGATATCATGTCGTATCGGAATATCAGCAAATAATATTACCATAAAATGTTCGTTATGACTGTTTGAGATAATCATCGTTATAATGTATCAAATATTTTATTCCACCTGTTGGTTTATTATAATATATTATGTTTGATTATACTGCTTATTTTTTTCCTTGTACCTATCTACCTCGTGACATCCATTCGGAATCCAAACAATTTCATTCGTGACTAATTGATTATTTTGTCATGGCGTTTAATTTTTATTACTTCTAATTGCTGGTATCTGATACGTCTATCGTACGGCGCAGTTGTTCGAAAATACTCTAGAATAGGTAAATAAATCAAAACGGCAAATATGTATACCTAAAGCCTACCAATGCCATAGGTATGCACAGGGAACGAACCAATATTTTGTGAGCATCAAAATATATTGTATATACCGATTTTAAGTGTTCCCAGGATCACTACCGCACTTATAATAATACCGTCTCAATAACTTTATTTCTAATACGACTCGAAAAGTTTTCCTATGTATATCGTCTCGAGACCAATGAGCTGGTACCTATAATATAGGTAATAAACCGTGAGCGAAATGTTTTATTTTTTTTTCATTTTTTTTTTTTTTTACATATTTTGTGTCTTCGTACGAATAATATAATAATATATTCGTCGGTCGTCGTCGGTCGTACGTAGAACCGCGAGTGCCATTGCGCTTATGACACACGATTTTTTTAATCGGTCTTGGCGGTTAGGCTTACCCGATTTGTTATCCTATTGTCGTATCATTGTTGCCCGGCTGAAATACGCGTAGGGGACAAGTCGTAATAATACGTTAAAAGCACTCCCGCGGTGCGTTGTCGAGCTACTATGGTCCAAAACATTAGATAGGCTCATAGAAATATTTTATACATTTCGTACGCATTTGTAGACCGTTATTTTGTTTTCGACTCGCGCTGTATATTATCGTCGCCGAATGGGTACGGTTCGATGTATGGTCTGTTGTATAGTTGCCGTGTGCCGAGAACCGACACGGCGGCGATTCCGGGCAGATGGAGAGACGGAGGGACGATTGTCGTACACGAGAGGAAAGCCCATAAAAGAAGAAACGATGCAAGTCGATGCACACGCACTCCACCGTATACCTGATACCGATCGGCCGGTTGTCCCAACACGCACACACTCATTGACTGACTCACTCTCCAACACACACACACATGACACATACACACATACAACACTCGCCCGGTCGCGTGTGTATAGTCGTTGGTACTCAAACGTCGTCCGTTTATTGTACTATTATAATCGTTTGTATAATTGTTTGGAAATCGATCTGCGGCGGCGGACGACATGCGTACAAGAAAGACCGGTCCCACGTCGTAGACAATGATATGTATATATTATTATTATTATTATTATTATTATAATATTTTAATATTCGTAAGTGCAGTGTGCGTGGTAAATGATCAACGAGCCCGTAAGCGGCTCTGTCTATAATGAGGCAACCCGTCGTCGTCGTCGTTCAACGAAGTCGTCGAAGTCTCCGACGCATCGCTATCCAATCTCTGTCGGTCATTCGTCCTCCACCCGTACCCCCCTTCTCCCAAAACACCCGGACGAGGGGTTGTTTAATGGCTCCGTGCACACTTCACCCTGCGCCAGCCACAGGTGAGATATCACAATGATAATATGATGGATCGTATTAATAGGTATTAAAATATTACAAGTATATATGGAGATACAGCTGTGTATAAATATTTCGATTATCGATCGGCCGTCAACTCGTATTCTCGTCCGAAATTGATTGTATAATTTATACCACACGTATGCAGTGTTGGAAATCAGTCGTCCCGCGGGATGGAACGATAGAAATAATTATAGTGATCGGAAGTGACTACCACTTCTCGTGTAATGTATGGGCTACCAGTTACCACTGCAAAATAATAAATATAAAATGTTTAGAAGTATTTTGTTCAAAAGTAGGGTACGTTACTGTTGGATGGATATTGTAATAGACTTTGGTTAGGAATGGAAATGTGGTTGGAAAGAAAAATCTCGTGATGTGAAACTGTGAAATCGGCCTAAGGATAAGTAATTTAAGGATAATAGTTCTAGAAACTATGGCTTTGAAAATTACAGTAATTTATTTTAATTTATCAACGTTTTGTAATTTGTAAAAATTGTTCGAGTACAATAATATAATTAGTAGGTACCTACTAGACTAAATAGTACATCTGTTTTTCTTTTATGAAATAAGCATTATTAAGGACAATAATTTATCTCGAGTGCACAAAGCCGTTTAATTACTAATAAATTATATGGGACTCGTTTGAAATTGTGCGGTTTATAGATTCAGATGTGTAAAAGTTTTCGAAAAAAATCTTCAGCTCCAGAATTTCAACTGAATTGTTGTCAACAACAGAAAAATGGCGAAAGGATGAGCATAATTTGCTTGGTGGTGAATTCTCTTGTACATGATGATAGTTTTAAAACAAATTATACGTTTATACATATAAAGATATTATAACATGTATTAAAGCGCTTTGTGATCGTTTTCGATGACGACCAGGCCACGACGTCGTGAACCCCGTACGCAGTGTACTTAACTACTACTGCAGTTCTACTCTATGTATAATGTATATACTATATTATAGGTAAGGTTATATATATATTATTATATATTATATACTATATGGGTATATACCGGACCGCAATAAATCGGAGAAAATCGAGGAAAAAAATAATTGTTTAGTTAGATACATGTAGCTGTCGCTGTTGATTAAATATCGTATAACATTACACGGTACAACCTGTACGCCGCAGAGTGCCTACACGTGTGCGTGTGTGCGTGTGCGCGCGTTTACACTGTATCCAGTATATATCCGTAATTTATATTGGTGCTCGGCGCAATCGGGTTACAAGTACACAATTTACTAACATATCACGTACACCCATATACCTACCACTATACTTATACGTCATCCACTGGCATACTTTTTTGACACTTACAAATGTGGACCAAAGCACGTGCACGCTGCAGCTGCATCAGTGGCCCACAGTAATATTATAGTATAATGCGACGAACAGGATCCTCGGTGTTCGTACATATAATGACACGCGCTACGGCCTACCGCCGAGATTTATGCGAAATACTCGACTGAATAATACCTATACGATAATATATTATATATTATTAAAACGTGAAAATTAAAAAACACGCAAGCGTAGAATGAATCACTTTTCTGTTGTTGTTTTTATTGCCCACCGCTTCCACCGCGGTGATAAACGACTGGGTGTGAAATTTTTAGAGTACCTAAACCTACGTACAACATATTATAACGTACCTTCTGCAGTGTTATTCAACGTAAAACGAAAAATTATATGTATTTAATTATTACGGTCGTTCGTTCGCTTATACAAGTCGATATAATAATAAGTCTTCATCGGCAGGCACGTCATAAAAGCGGCTGCAGTCAGCAGTGACAATTATAATATCACGACAGTTACTGCAACAGCAACAGCACACTCAGCTGCAGTTATACAATGATACATATTAAATGTTATGTGTATCGATTATAATATGTTTTCCATTGTGTGTGCCGCAGTGTTGCAGTCTTATACGTACACTATGCATTATAGGTGAAGGGAAATTTATTGAAATTACAAAATCACGACACGATCCGTAATCCTAACGTGAAACCAGTATTTAAGGTTTGGTTTATGTTTATTTACCAAAGTTATTGTATCACCTACATTATGTGTGTTATGCGATCGTGTGTGTGTTTTTTTCATTCAGATCGTTCATTGCAAAATAGATGGAAAGAATTATGCTGAATCACGAGTGACAGTGTAAAAACAACGACCAGTGCACACAACAGTGATTATTGAATATTAGAAAGCACCCAATAAGGGTTATACCGCATAAATGGGTTAAAACGATATCATCTGGTATCGATTTCTCAATAAATCAAACTCCGGGGAGTCGTCTGGACCGGTACTTAAATATATCTAAAAAAAAAAAAAAAACATATTCATATTATATAATGGCCAGCTCGACTCGTAATCAATTACACATGTCGCGCGTATATTTTTCAGTGTACCTACTGCAGTGGTTAAGTATATTAAGTTTCAAAGTGATGCTCTCGTGCATGATGCGAGTGCAATAGAGCTGAAATTATCTCACACGTGAGGTTAAGTTCCGGAAGGCTGATAACGACGTACGTTCGAATATTTGACATTTAAACGTTTCGAAAATTCCACCTGTTATTCGAGAAATATAAAAAAAAAAACACCCATCTGATAAGCGAGATCGAATCGATAGTGGCTATAGTTGTAAGTATAGCGTAGTAGTACAAGACGTTTACCGCGCGGCATAATTGATGATATCGATTTGAAATTAAGAAGTTTACACTAATAAGTAGCACTCGGGAACACCGAAAAGTAATCCAGCAAAAATATAAACGTCCGAACGACCGTAAAACAGTTTTTACCGTTTTAAATGAAACACGGCGATCAATCTAAATATTGAATTAATCTGATGTATCTATACTGATTGTAATCGGAAACGTCTCGAACAAATTTTTCGAACGCTTAATATTATGTCCTATTTTCAAATATGTACTTTGAAGAATAAAGATGATGACGAAACAGACATACCTCTAAAAATATGTATAATAATATTTGAAAAAAAAAAACTAAAATGTATAAATAAATCTGTGTAGTATTGTTGTCAGTTAAATTTAATATCCTTTAACTTATGACTTATAACCTTGTAGCAGTGGTTCTTAACCTTTTTCGAATGACGGAACACTTAACATTTTATATGATTTTCGTGGAACACAAAACTAAAACAGTTGATAATCTATACACTTTTTTAAACTGTAAATATATTGGACAATGCGTACTACATAGTACAAAACTGTTTGTCTTCATATTAGGCTCTATAAAACAGTAAAATTAGTTGATTCAATTAAAAAATTTACAATTTTATAATTTTTAAACTGATATTAAAATGTTGGTGGAACACTCCGGTTGATGGCCAATGCCTTATAGTATTGTGTATGCCAATTATTGCCAACTACATGCCAACTACAGCGAAACAAAACTAAAAAAAATATTATGCTTTATGTATCGGCGTCCAGTATTACATTATATCCTTTTTATTTTTACGATGCAATTACTTTTTATGATCTTATTACCTACATAATAAGTTTAAATGCATTTTATTAATAATTGGAAGTACACCAAGGTGAAACCTTATCATTTATTGATCAATAATGTAAGTATCTTAGCAATTTTTAATAATTGATGACCGAAAATCAGTGAGTTGTCTAAAAAACGATGAAAAGTGAAAAAAGTTTATTTAACTGTGACATAATGATTGTAATAAATCAGTTCATTAATATATAATATTATTACGATGATTAAATTTAAAAAACCACAAATAAGACAATTTTTTTATTTTTAAAAAACGACTGTAAATTATTGTGAAAAAAAATCTCGATATTTTATATAATAGTTTCCTAACTCTGACAGATCAGAAACTAAATGTCAAATTTATGATTTCTAAAGTCGTTGTTTTTTTATTGAATTTCAGGAAGTTATATTGTTGTTGACCGGATGAAAGCAATAAAGATTTCAAACGTCGAAGCGTATTCAGAGTGCCGAACTCTGCACTGCGTCGTCTACGGTAACTGTAGACAGGTGTTGTTCTCCGTAAGTCTGCAGACTGCCAAATGGAATTCCGAAAACAATATCCGTTCAACAAATGATCTGCAAGCGTGGCGTCTAAGACAATTATAGTTTTTAATCGTCGACAACGCGATTATAATACCATGTTATAATACTGTTAATATATTGTTATTACGCATTATAATGGCTGGAGGCGTTGGAGATTTGGCTTAAGTCACGGAAAACTATCGGGTACCAAAAAAAAAGGGTTAAACGAGTGGAGGTGGCAGTGGGTATAATACGAATATACGGGCTTGAAATATTCGAATTTCCCATCAATTTATGATCATGACCGCTCGCCGACGTCGTCGTCGCGCCCCGCGCCTTTGGCCGCTACGACCGGTCGGAAATAAATCGCGACTCCGTTTTCATTGCAAGCCGGTAGCGGGGCGGGGGCATAATTAACGGGTGGGAGGATGAGCGGAAGGGTTAAAAAAGTTTATGGCGTACAGCGACTCGGGATAATTAAAAACTATAAAACATCACCATCTGTGCAAACCTTCCACTATAACGGTCGACCCGCCGCCGCCGCCGCCACCCAATCACGGCATACTCATCCGCGGGAGCGTTTAATTATACGGACGACAAAAAATAAAATATTAGACGGAAAAAAATGTTTATTAAATCATAATATTATGAATCGCACACCGGTGATCGGAAAAACGTGTTTTACCTTTACACCGCGCTGGGTGTGTTGACGGCAACAAAAAACGATACTTTTGCGCTACATTTTGATAGCTCGAAAGAACCTCGACGATGTGCTGCCAGTGTGTTGTCGGATAAAAAATAACGATTTTTTTCGTCAGCCATTTTTACGTACTTTCTACGGACAGAGGAAGTTAAACTCTACGTAAAAGAATGCAAACAAGATTTTGCACCCCAAATAAACACCACGCACCCGCTATAACGAATGACCGTTATATAATATCATATTGTTTTTATTTTGTAAGTGTTTGCCTATATATAATATAAAATAATGTAATATGAACATTTTGAAGACTTCAGCTGGATTGTGCAATTCACCTCAATTGTAAACATTATCGAACAATCCGTAGCTGGCTTTTCGTAAATAAATTCGTTTTTAATTAAAGCGAAAAAAAAAGAAATTACTCTAAAAAAGTTTTGAATCATTAATGCTTAATTAAAAATCTAAATTATTCGCACGCAAAATCCAACTACTTAATAGTTTTATTTAAATTTGTTTTTAATTTAAATAAAGCCATATATATATATATATATATATAAATTCCTAAAAGCACTATCAAAGTACAAAATAATAACCCGAGGTTGTATATCAACTTTACAAACCGTTAAATATTATTTCAAAACGTATTATTCAGCTTTACGTTTCATTTGAACAAATTGCCAACCATAAGTCCGTTTAAAATGTAAAAATAAATGATACACTTCAAGTCCTTTTAACGACTTATGCGTTTCGAGAAATTATGGTGGATGAGTGCACTGTGAAGATCGTAAGTAACGTAATACGATTTGTAATTATTGGTTAAAACTTCAAAAGGACTGCGGACATATAAACATTTTATGGCAGCGAATAATTATTTTAACTCATTTTAACTTTTAAACTAAAGAAAACGAGTAAAAACAAAAAGCTTAAATGAGGTTCAAACTTAATATCTAGTCAATTAAAAACACTGAAGTTACTCATGAACTGTTAGTGCTCCAGGTTTCTAAACTTAGGTCGTAAGCACAACCGACAGTGACATCTTCTATTATTATGATTTCTAAACTTAATTAAAACTAAACTGAAATGTTACCTACTCCTAATTTATTTAAAAAAATGTAATCGCACTGTTTGTTTTCATTCTTTGAGTGACTATCGTAATATAGATAATACACATTCACACAAAATGCACTTTTTTAATTATTATTTCGAGTAATTCCTATTAGAATAAAATTACTTTTTACAAAAATCTATGGGGAATAATATTTTTGGGGGCTTGACATAATATCGAATTATTTTAATTTTTATAAAGTCAAATACAAAGTCTAATAATAATGAAATATAAAACCTATAGGTACTTATAGGAAATGCTCAAAAATCGTATACTCTATAATTTTCGTAATAGGTGATTTTCTATGACATTACTCAAAAATCACAAATACCCGATTTCACATGGTTTTGGTTATGTTGCTCAAGAGTTTGAAAACAATTATTCCAATTCACCGGCATCTTTTTAAGTTAATTTGTAAGTATTCTTATTTTTGTGTTAAGTACATTTTAAAATAACTCCATTGGTCGAAAAACGTGGATTAGCACGTTTAACGTCCTACTACGGCTGCAACGTTGTTTCGTTGTTTGTTACTGTGGTATTGTAAAAAATAAAGAAATTTTTTTAATTTCATGTCAAGTAATCCCGATTAACTCGATTCAGATGTTCTCCATAGATTTAAAAACGAATTTCATCAGAAGAAATAATAACTATTATTACTAAACGATCGATACTGATGAAAAACAATACCCGAAATATTGGAGTGTTCGGACTTCCGGCCACGTTGGCGACCCTCCAAATTGAATAATTCCGAACTCGTATATATCTACACTATGATGAAGCCAATTATTACTTATTAACATGTAATAATAACAACGTGCACTCGGAAAACCGGCGAATAAGCCTTTTTCTTGAAACCTTTGCAAATGAGACGTAGTCTGGTCGGAGTAGCTTGCTCCATCGTATAAATTAAACGACAGTCAACCATAAGAGAGATAATGCTCTCAGAGACGACGGGTGGCGTTTCGATTATTATACGGCCAACGTTTTTCTCTCTATTTCGCAATATAATACTATCACCCTCTCTCTCTCTCTCTCTCTCTCTCGGCGAGTCTTATCTCTGCTATAGTATAACTGTTGTATTTTTACTGCGACACAGCTACCACGATGATGGCCGCTACACCGTGCAGACGTCTTATATATTTTACCCTCTACGCAGCTCTCCGACGACTGTATCAGTGTATATTATTATTATTATTATTATTATTACAGTAACGCGTATAAAAACAAGATTTCAGGCAGCTCAAAAGCCTCCGCTCGCGCGTGTAATAACGAAATCCGCGCGTCTTGACTTTATATATATACATATATATATGAATAAAAAAAAACCGGTGGAAAAATATATACAAACAAAAAATAAACGACCGGCGCGAGCGTAATGGAACGAAAACATTTTACGGGGGAGATAAAAATGTAATATATATATATATATATCATTAATAAACGATGGCGACGATGATTTTGATAAAAATAATAAACAGCCGCAGACTGCATGCTGCTGTAGAAGCTATAACGTTATTAATTGAGGTGAAAACACGAAGTCTTCAGCCTGACGCGTTTATGCGTACGACGGACGATTGAACTTGCTAAGGTTTCGAGACCGTCTTTTTGGTGTAAGTATCGACGTATTATGCCATATTTATTATATACAGCACTGCTATAATACTGTACATTATACACGTCGGCGGCTAATGACACTTGAAATCGATCCGGAACGAGAGGGGGGTGATGTCCGGGGGTGTATCGTTAGCCGCGAATCCCGAGACGGCCCTGCTGCGTTTTCGATCCGCTTAATCCGATTACAAACCTCTCGTCGAAGCACATAATATTATATTTTATATTTGTAATTATATCATATTCGAGGTACACGACGGGCCAGTCGGTAAGTACCCACTCAGTAGTACTCGCCTACATTATTATCATCAATACTTTGGCGACGGACAGAAAACATGCAGTCGTCGTGTCCGGTCGGCCACGGTGGCGGGTGCGACGAAAGCCGATGCCCATCGAACACCTATAAAACCAGTAAATGTAGAATAACTCTATGATACGAGTAACCCTTTCGAACGTATACCCTAAAATGTTGAGTGAAATATTATCATTGGACAAGAGCTATAACCTAATCTAACGATTGTATTAAGTATATACTTTTGATCTCATCACGAATCATGTACAATGTCGATAAAACGACCATTAAAATCACACAATTTTTCCATCTGTCCATTTTTCCAATTTTTCAAAATACAGTGCAGAATTAATACTTATGATATGGTTACTATTGTGTAAACGCCTAATAAACGCGGATAAAATGAATGAATTTTCAAATTTCGAATAAAATCTTTTTTTGATTTCATCGGCTCATTGAAAATCTGGCCGAGATCGTATACAATGATTTGACGCAATGCCATTTGTACAATAATTTTGTGAAAAAGTTGTGTTATTTAGGCTTGTACGCTATTATAACACTTGTTTGTTCTACTCAGTAATCCAACTGAAAAAAAAGTAATAGAATTTTGAAAATCTAATTTCGAGTGAAAGTTTACATTATCTTATTCTTGTGTTTTTTCTGACAGAATGCGTGTTACATGCACAAAGTGTGCGAAATACAAAAACAAAATAAAATAAATGTCAAAAATGTTTAACATTGAAAGAAACATATTATTATTTCGTTTCGAAAACCATGCAATAGATAGAACACTGTATATTTTAGTTACCTTACATGTATGTATATATTATATTATATAGTATTATTTTTTGTCTGGGTACTTTTTTGTTCACATAGACTTGACATTTTGTGTACGTTATTGTAGGTCCTATTGTGCCTAACACAAATGGTTTTCGGTTAGTTAGAAATGCTTCAACCGAATTCTTAGGTACCTGCTGTATTCGTTTTCTTTATAATATTTCATTTATGCAATTCGGAAAATAAAACGCCTAACCTGAGTGCGTTCTACACCATTAAATATAATATTGTCTGTAAACGAAAGTGTGCTGTGAACTCAAGATACATTTGTGATTTATGGTAAAATTAATTTATATCGAATAGTTTTTAAAACTTTATATCATAGCATTTCACCTATTATGGTTGGCATTACTTTCAATCTATTAAGCAATTATTCTCGAGATCATTGCGTTCAAGATTTTATTTACTGAGACTGCAATTAATTTCAAAACTTTTTTAACGTTCCTAAGTAGAACAATAAATCGTGTAAAAAATCAGAAACGTCCATTCCAAAAGCCTTATTTAATTCTACCCTCGGAGAATGCTACCCGGTTAAAATTCACTCGGTTAAAAAAAGGAAGAAAAACAACATCAATAAGTTGGAATAATTGGAATAACTATAAAGGATTTTAAAAAACAAAATTTTTCTTTTTTTTCGAAGTAGATGGGGTAGTAAATATTTCAATGTGTATATCGCGCAATCTTACGAGTCTGCGAACTTAAATGCACTAAATCTTAACTGAAAAACATTGGACATTTATATACACTACTGCACACAATTGTTTTGTCATAAAATAGGAATACTGCGAATGATATAAATATTATCATAACGTAGTCTATAGTAGTTATAAATTAAGTTTAAAAATAAAATGTTTAAATTGATATACAATTCATACAACATGTTTTTAATGTAAAGCTTATGAAGAATACTTCAAAATATTTCTAATTTTTACATGCCACAAGTTAAGAAAGTACATTCTAAAAAAGAAAACAAATTTAATTTAAAGAATGTCCTGAGTATTAAATTTTAGACATTTCCAGACATTTCTTAAATATTGAATTTCTGAAATTTTTATATCATTACGCATACATATTTCACGGTATTCTATATAGATACGTTTTAATCAGTTCCATTTAAAAATGAGTTGCTAGAGATGTACCTATATTGATGGATATTGTATTTATATTTTTGGTATGCGAAATCACTGATTTTAAATGGAAAATAAGCACTCTTAGTGCGAAATGTTATACAAAGTTTTAAGGGAATAAACAATTTTGTTCGTACTAATAAAAATTTAATAAATAATAATATGAATAATATGTCAATAGCCTTGTCATGATGAAAAATGCCGTCGGGCGCGTAGAAATTAATAAATATAATCCGAAGACGTCGAATTACGTTTTTCGTAATAATTTGTCTGTTTTTTTTATGAAAAGCACCAGTACAATATATAGCTGAGGTGGTAAAGTATTAAAATATCGTCTAGTCACCTAAATTATAATATTCATAACATATATAACTCGTCCAGTTAATCTTGGCACACGGCTAACGTCACAAGTAATGTGTTACCAAAATATATTAAAAAATCAGTGCAGTCACTCTCGTCATAATTACATGAAAATATGATTGTTTGTCATTAATACATAATAATTAGTAAATAATAAATATCACGATGAAATATCCGATCAATAATGTGATGTAAATTTGTCACTATAAAATATGTTTTCTAAATCGAATGTAAAATATTTAAAACACAATTCATATAATGACATATTTTAACATTTAATTTGGTATTACATTACAAGTAATGATCGTTTTTTTCAATTCAATATCATATAATTTTTGACGATTGATTTTTTTTAAACCGTAAGGGTCGCCGATGGCCAACCAGAACTGGACTAGTTACAATGAGTTATATTGTGCATATTATACTATTATAGACATAATTCATTATTGTGAATCATAATACCTATCGAGGATTATTTTAGACAGCTGCAACAGTGAACGCTGCTGGCCCGACAGAGGATCGGTCGACGTTTAATGAGCTTACGGCGCGGCGGATGTCACAAAGTCGTGTGCGATTATATGATGGTCGTGGCCCTTGACGATTAAAGCGGCTGCCGATGATAAAGAGCATTAGCCGGGGCCTGTAGACGATAAGGTTTCGTCGGACACGATCCTTACGTATAGTCCTGGGCGCGTACACAGTGAAGCCGATCGGGGGAGAACGGGGGCCGCCTAAAGTTTTAGGTCAAAACAAATATTTAACATGATGATACATATATAATATTAAGTGTGTATGGGAGAAACCCCGGTTCAGGGGAACTGTTGATTGGAAATGCGTCCACCGCCGACTGACCTGCACATCCGACGTAAAGAGCTTTTTCTCCGCGAAGGACACTATAATGATATAATAATAATAATAGATACGGTGCGTAACAGGACCAGGGAAGGTGGGTATTACCTTTAAACGAGATGTTATACCCTGTGACCAGTAAAGATTGTGCTTTTCTTTGATTTTAACCAAAAGTATATAATACTATTTTCATGGTCTGGAGATCACAGGACACCGAGATACGCGTTTCCTTTTAACTGTAATAACTATATAACCTTTGTATACCTAATTCGTTTTACTTCATCGCCGCGTAAGCACTCGAACACAAACGGTTCGACAAAACGGATTTCGATATAATATATTGTCAGAACATCCCTGATGTTGTATTATTAATTATACTATACGGTATGATATGTATTTCAATATATAATCGAGTACACCAAGTATATTAATTAATAATAGGATTCGGTAAGTTTTCTCACCATCTCATAGCGTTGTAATTTATTCAACGTTCTAAACAATAATAAATAAAATAACATTCCATCTGTATATTGGTACAAATAATATAATCATTATTAACAATAACACATCCTTTTTTATTGAGCAAAATACCTCAATATAAAGACGTTAAATGTGAAGCTATAAATTTAGTAAGAATATAATACAGGCAATTTCATTAACGCCGTTCCAAACGATTCGCAGTCGTCTGAGTTGTTGGGATATTGGACTTCAGTTTCCAATCAAGTACCTCTACGTGCGATCAGTCAACTCATCGTCTGCAGAGATACTGGATACTGAAGTCCAATCTCCCAACCACTCGGTCGACTGTAAGTCGTCTGGATCGGAGTTAAGATTACAAAACGGTTGGAAAAAGCGTCGGCGGCCGCAGGGGTCGATGCGGTTTTTGTCCACAGAACGTTGAACACTATCTGCTGATATGTAAATGAATGCATAAAATCCAATATATACTACCAGCACCAGAATGATTCCGACCAAAAATATCAAATTCGTGAGCTGGACTTCCAGATGAATGGCCTTTGCTTCGGTTGCCAACATTGCAGGCACCCTTAATGATTGAAGGAACAGAGCCATTATTGTAAATTCGATTGGAGAATATTGTTTTATAACTTCTCGAATCGGCAATAGAACAGTGAGTAAAGACAATAACAGATATTATAACAAATACTATGTAAACACGAAGAAAAACGATGGTACCTTATACAAGCCAATATCTAAAAAATTAGGATGAAAATTAAAAATATTACAAGCCAATATACATAATTATAGGCAACGTTAATGGGAAACCCTTTATAAAAAAATGTATGAATTAGTCTTTGACATTTTTTATGTACTGTAAGAACAACAGACTTAACTGTACATTTTATTTTTTTATTTTTTGACCTAAAACAAAAATTTAGTCAACATAAATACAAAACACAATATGTCAAATGTTTAGATAGCTTAAAATGATATGTATTATGTACTATCATTTCTCGAATATGTTAATATAAAATAAAAATATAATATGTATAAAATATATTTGGTGAATAATTCAAGTTTCTTTAATTGTTTACACTTTATGGTTAATTTTATTTGATTATAGAATTATGTATGACAAAAGAACAAAATTAATTTTGTCATAGTCCCGTGTCGCGTAATTATTCCTGTTTTTCCACTGTTTTTATTGTTTTTTCCAATAGTATTAGGAGGGCTCTACACTCGCATGTGTTGTCTCAGTCTTACAAATGTAAGTACAACATAGCAAAAACTGTTTTTTTGTGGAATAGAATCACTCAGTCTGTAGCTTTAGTAGAGACATCCAAAGTTGACACAGTATAGAAGATAATAATATTTGTCGTGTCGTTAGGTTTTTATTTGTTTGATATTATTAATTAGAAAAAAGTTATAATACTTTTGAAAACCTGATACTTGTTTTTTTTACAAGCTTAAATAACTTTTGATATACGAGTAGGTATTGGTCTTATCGAAAAATAAAAACTGTACGATACAGTTGAAATTCTCCTCTATGCGTGGTAAAAATTAGGTTTCTTAGTTATACTTGAAGCCTTCTCGGTTCTTGAACGCGTTAGACAGTTTTTACTACGTTCTTCATTAATTGTAAGACGAAGACAACACGTGTAAATAAAATTAATGCCCCCCCCTCCCTTCTTATTTTTTATAACATTTGTTCAAAATAAATAGTATTTCTTACTCTAGAATAATTATTAACAGGGTCGTGGATGGGTTTTGCGAGCTACAGCGAGAAAATCAAGGCAGGCCGCTTACAGTTTGGGTTAGTACATTTTGACGTTACAAGTCATTGACTTATGGTGAAGGTACCGTAATAAGACGATAGGTACTCGATAGTGCATAAAATGCTAAACTATTGATGCGGCAATCGTATATACAATGCGAAGACTTTGCTTTAATTAAACTCAAATATAATGAACTTTGTAATACCTTATGTACGTATCACACCATTTTTCTATTTTGTTTTAATTTGATTTAGATTTTTTTTTGTTAATATTTATCAATTCTCTGAACAACGTTATAACCAATTATTAATGTCATTGTTCATCAATAACAGTCTCTTCAATAAATCGCAGAAACTTCAGCACAATATAACCTGTACATTTTTCACTCGGCACTTTCAGTTAATACATTACACATGGTTCGCTAGTCATACTGTTCACAACACTATGTCTGGTCGGTGTTTACATTGATCATTCTTCCACTTGGACCGTACACCACACAATCACTGACACAATATAATACATACATCACAATCGTGTAGTCGGGGGTCGTTTGTCATTGACTTTGCGACCCCGCGGCAATGGGGTGCCAAGGCACTGCGTTTATTATAATATTATACTGGACGTCGTATACCGCGTGTTTTAAACCACCCGGTCGTAAAACCGTTCGAGGCTTATTTAATTACAGCCGCGATGAATAACAATAATATGTTTCAATGAGAGAGGAATAATATTATGTCGTTGTGTCGCTCATTATTGTGTCAGTGCCGTTGCGGCGTTGATACGCGAGCGCTGCGGGTCTACAATATTATATATTATATTATAATAATTATTCAATGCGATGTATAGGTCGGCGCCGCTGTGTGTGTGTGTGTGTGTGTGATGTGTGGGTGGGTGTGCGACTGTGGGTCGGCGGCCGCGGTAGGGTGAAAAACTGCGTTTACACGCCAAACCGGCAAGGTCCCGAGTGTGCCGGACGCGTTTCTGGTTGAGGGTCGGGGGTCGGGGGGGGGGGGAGTCATTAAAAACCTACAGCGACATTTAACGGCCGTTAATAACGCGGAAAGCCGTAAACGGCCGCGGCGCACTGGGATCCGATTGTTTTATATATATTATATACGTACATCATGCACGCCTACCTCCATATACACCCGTACCTACCTCCATACATGTGTATACTGCAGATATTTAGTCATATACGACGACACACACACACACACACACACACACACACACACACACACACACACATAGGCTATTGCGAACGCACTGACGTCCCGTGCACTAATGAAGAAACATAGCGTGTACATCGCGTATTATATAACATATTATGATAATATGATATTATATTATTACGATGATATTAATAATACGTAAACCTGCGTGGTATATACCTGCAGCAGCATTTCAAGTACATAAAGTTGACAATTCGGGCGGCCAACACGCGAGTCGGCCGTTTATGCAAATGCGAATTAAAACGCTTATTTATGCGTCTCTCGTGTACCGGAAAATGCTTCCCTCGCCGCCGCCGCGTAATAACAATAATATAATATCATAATACTGCAATATCATTCGGGGCAAATAATTTGATCTGCGTGGTTTTTTATTTCGAATATATATTTGATCCCACAGTGTGAGCGAGCGCTCGTGATCTCCACCGTATACATGGGCCTTTGGAATCGAATTTTAGGCCAAAATGATAATATAGTAATAATATTGCCGTTTTATCTACACACGAATATCTAATATAGAATAATGACATACAACAGGCATGATATCGTTTTTTTGGTTTTTTTCCACTATCGTATAGTATTGTAATAAAACAAACTTTACGACCGAATAAAGAATAAAGTTTACTGGAAAATTAATTTAAAACGCATTTACGCATCCGACATCACAGGTACACATACGCATTTAATTTCATTATTCATAGCACATAATATTATAATATGATTGCATCGACAAAGTATAATATAAGCGCAGTGGTTATCAATGAACTATATCTATACTACTCGATGCACCGCACATGGGGCTAAGTACGTTTTATTCATTTTTTTCGTTTAATAGAGAATATTCATAATATTTTTATATAATTATAGCCATAACGTTCTTTTATCGTCCAATTTGTATTAAAAAAACAACACACACACAGCCATGCTGTGTACGAGCAGTTGATTGCGTACAGAATTATGTTAGTTTAAGTTTTTAATTTGCATTTTTTCATATTTTATACCTAGAATACAACTATGGTTATGTTTGGTATAAACATGATGCTTATCTCAATTATGTAGTGAATCGACGAAAGAATGAAATGCATAATACATTTGAGTAAAAAACTAAAGAGTGCGCTAACCACATGATATGAAGGCAGGAAATGTAATATTGTTGAATAAATCAAACTGAACAGTTATTCGAAATGAGTTTTATAAATATTTACATAAACCAAGCTCAGTGACTATTAATTATCGAGTTCGCTTAGTCGTTGATACTATTAGCTTACCCGTTTAATTCGAAAAACACGAAACGCTAAAATTGATTAACCCAAATCACACGCGATAGGTACAAAGATGAAATAGAAAAATTAATTATTTGATAAAAACACAACATTTTCTATTTATTAATATCAGAATGTAGTACGTCATAATAATACATAATTCAAAGATGTATTCTATAGATATGTCAGTTAAAAGGACATTGTTACAATATTACCGTTCATCATAAGGTATAAAAGCTCATATATATATTGTATACAATCAAGTATTGGAACGTAATATTGTTTGTCTCGATTATTGTTTGTGAGATGAATGATTTAATTCTAGGGGAAAAGACGAGAAACTATTGCTCAGTTAGGAGACATGTCTCGTAAAGTCGTAACAAATATTTTTTATCAGATTGTGAATCTAACCGAATTCTGATTTTCTGAATTTTTTACCATACTTACTAAAAGTTAGAAAACGTTCGATCAGTGTAAAACTGCAAAAACAGCGCAAATAATAAACCTGCACTACAGGCACATGAGAAATACCGCTTCCATAACAGATCTACAGCAGTGGCCTGGACAAAACATCAATTAATGAGGTAGTCGCATATTTTGTAGCATAGCATGTGTCACAAAAAATAGTGCAAACTAATATCTCTCGGCCGCAGTCCAAACGTACTCGTATATGATTTATCCTTGCAGGTATAAATGTTTAAATCTCATAAAAATCAGCAAAAGGTATGCAATATTATATCATGCGCATTATTATAAATGAATTATTTTTCAACACATTTCAACGTATTTCAAGGAATCAACAGTGTCTCGTGGGGGTGGTTTTGACTTCACCGTGACCTACATCCCCCCCCCCCACAAACCATCACCTCCGCGGATATTCAAAGAGTATCGATCGCTCGAGCGGCGATCACTGCACATCGCGGATGATAATGGCGACGGTAAATGTTAAAAAAAAAAAAAAAAATCATCAGTTATCACGATCACATCGTCGCGAAAAGCTCGACGGGACGAATTCACCGCTGCGGCGGACGGTTCGCAGCCCTTTATCGGAGGCGTTTATCGGCCCCACACGGATGACCGGACACGTGAAACGAGCTGCTGCTAATCAATAAACGTCGTATATAATATGATAGTATACGGTCTCTCTCGGTTCGCGGTCGGCCGGACCGTAAAGGGTTTTATTGTGTCGTATGACGCCGAATAATTGCAATAACGATGACGGTCGTAGTCCTCGCCCCGTGCTATATACATATATAATATATATATATATATTATATACGTCGTATCATACGTTATAATGTACAGCGACAGTCCCGAGGCCACATCCTTCAGAGCATCCTGCGACTGTACCTCCGAACGACCGACGGTGACCGATAAAAAGCAGTCGACGCGTGTGTACTGCAGTTGTACTTCAGTACTTGTACTAGCTGCTCTTATTATCACTAAATACACGTATATAATATGCAAGCCCGGGCGAGTTAATGATAATTTCCGATTCGGTCAAGTTAATATTTTAAAAAACATTACATTTCTTAACAGTTATCCTAGCTCTTTTGTTAACTCGATCAAGTTAAGCGGTATATAGAAATTTACAATTGACTTATCAACTCGAGTTAAGTTGTTATTCCTACTTTTTTTATAATGTATAATATCGGTAATATGGTTTAAAGTAATACAAATAAATGTTTATGCTATACGCCTAAGCATCGTCGATTATAATTCAATCGTATATTTGATGGTATCTAAAGTAACTTGAATTTGATTATAATATGTCACTTGTTATTTATCTAGTTTGTATCAACAAAAATCAGTTCGGTTAAAAATTTAATTAACGACATTTAAATCTATAAAATAGTTGAAATTAACTTAACTAATAACTTTAACTTTCTGACTCGACAATGTCCAGACTTGTGATATAATATTATGTGTGTAGCAATGTTCCATGCTCGTATCATTAGATGATATACTGTACGCATCACGTGATGATACGTATAGGACATCGAAGGAATTTACCGCAGGCTGCACGGAGCTCTATTCGACAGGAAACGATTTAATTTTGAGCGCGCATTGGACCGGAAGAAGACCGCGAACAGCCAATACTCAATACGCGTCATACGTACTATTATACGTATGATATCACACAAGTATTATATATAGATAGGTATTTAACAATGTAATACAATGTGCGAATGTACAGCCATATATTGTTGTACTGCTGCGCGGCCCTCAGTAATAATAATATAGTCCGGCAATAACACGCGCCACCGAACACACGACGTCAAGTACGACCGTCGGTGCAGTTGCAATTATTATTAAACTGCACCAGGAGAAGCCTGCATTCGCTCATATATATATATATATATATTTATATTGTACACGTGTAGTACACGCCACACAAACTCGTGTATATAATATGGTACATATGTAAGGCCGCAAAGTCACGATAAAAGTCCCGACCGTTCTTTTAATATACGATATACAGTTGGTCGCAGAATCGCGTCTCTCTCTTTGTCTCTCTCCCTCTCCGTGACGCTCGTATGGGTCGTTTATACGAAAAAAGGAAAAAAAAACGTGTTTTTCTCGGTTGGCGAGCACAGCACATATTATTGCGGCGAGCACTGGCAGGGTACCTAGACGTGTATAATACCTATACGCGTTTTACGTCATTATTTAAAAAATAAATCGTAAAAAAGTACTCGTTCGCAGAAACCTTTCGGGATAACCGTATGGCGGTATCAGTATTTCTTTTTTTCAAATTATTAAACTACGTGCACATCGCCGACTTTGTTTTTGTTCGAGGTAAAGTTGTTCATACCATACGATTCGCAGCAGTTCAATAAGCATATAGGCACCACCCGTTTATTTCATTTCGACACATGTTGATTAACTGCAACCTGTTGTTATGAACGGAAAAACGTATAATTATTATCTGTCAAGTCGATCGAGTGCAATTAAATGAGATCTCACAACTATGAGTTGTGATAATATGAATTCAATCAACAAGTCCATTTCAGTTTTGGGTTTGTTAAAGTTCACAGATTATAGAAAAACAAAATCGTTTTTCCAGTCGCATATACAATTTAATATTACGCTAAATTCTAATACTTATATGAGCGCAATGCGTATGCCAATCTTATTATAATATTTTTTGTTTTTATTTTATAGAGTATTGACAGACAAATATATTATATTGAAAACTGTGGCCAAAAATATGTTTTCGTAATTCCATATAAACGCAGGGACGGCATTCTTTAGAGGACGAATCTCATTATAAAAATATTTAAGCTTTTTCTCGTCCCTCAAAGTGTAGGTAACTACATAAGTACTTACTGCACACTATTATACCCGAGATAAGTAACTCGAAAAACACACAAGTCGAATGAATTTTTTACGCCACTCGAGATCCGAGTTTTCCGAGACACGGCTGTAATTGTATTTACAAATGCGTCGATTACAATGTCGCGAGTCATATATTACGATACGGCAGTGTGTCAATAACAATAATTAAGTCTTAAGTCGCCGAACACCTATCGAAAAATAAAACTCGTATACAATGAATGCGGTTCAAACGATCGGACACGATATACCACGCTGACCTCGGGACATTTTTTTATTTGTTGTCGTTAATAACACGCACAAAGCGTTGGGGTCACGCTGCACACGAGATAATATAATATATATATATATCTGATGAGATAGCGGACGAGCGGCGGCGGCGCATACATAGGTACTCATAATATCGCCGTGTTCTTGAGCGCGGGCAATAATGTTTAATACGATGACATCGTGTCCCGCGTATATCATATATTATTATTATTATCCATCGTGTACGGCATATGATATACACCGGACGGATGATTAATAATCGACTAATATTCCCGATCATCTACACGTAGGCATACCCCGAGAGTGTGCCGGCCCCACGAACACAGGAACGGGATAACAATACACACATGCGCAATATCATATATATAATATATAATATATATGTATATAGTACTTACATGGAGTGGGAAAAATAAAAACCCGAAAGCCTTCGTGGGAAGTATACGTTAATTGTTTAATGCCAAGTCACTGTCGGGGCCCAAGCGTTTATGTATTATATTAATAATCACCGTATATATATATATATATACAGCCATACAGGTAGGATTTGGAACCGAGGATAATTTTTTTTTATTTAAAGGAAAACTCCATTTTTCTCGCGTCTCATCAATCAAACGGCCTGACCCGACGGACCGGCAAAAAATAAAAATAAATAGAAAATAAAATATAAAAAATGCCCTGCAGCTCTTGTCGACGGCGACGACCAGTCATCTCTCGAATGCTGTATGAGCGCGATCCCGTCTATAGATCCCCAGAGCCGGGGACCGATATCGTTAGCCCGAAAACGTTTATCGCCAAGTTGGGCTTGAAAGCCACTGCGATAACGCCGTTGATGCCCGTCAGTTACGCGTGGGTGGGCACGAATGAGTAGGCACGTAAATCCAAATACCAAAATCGAATCTCTCCGCTGTCGGCTGCTGTAATATGGACCTGCAGGTCTTGTCACCTCGAACACGTTTAGTTCTAGACGAATAATTATACCTTCGATGGGTTTACACTTTTACGACGTATTTACATCGGTGAACGACGCATCATATTATTTAAGTTGAAATTTTAGTGTTTTTTAAGTGTACCGAAATATTTAATATAGCTATGCGAATTTAATTATCCGACAATAATATTGTATTGTATGTATATTATACACATTATTCTGATATTTCATAGACACGTTCAATAAATATGTTGCATGGATACAAAGTTGAGCAGTGCACCGTGTTAGCTACGTATACATTATAAAAAGTGCATAACACGGGTTCACAAAATAATATTTTAACTGTTGGGTATATTATACATAATTAAAATGAAAATTAATTTTGCAAACTTTTGTACTTGATTTAAAATAATTTAAATTGATTTTTGAGTCATCATTGGGTAGTAATTTAAATATGCTATATTTATATTTTACTAGTCGTTATTGATAACCGTCTTATCGAACACCAGCAATAACTGTTTTATTAACTTTTCCTGACACAAAAAGCTAAGCGTTGGTAGTGGAAAATTGCCAATACTATCTCATGCAACCCGTATAATACTGTTGTGCAAGAGGAATACAATTAAAAAATATTTCTACGAAACCGTAATGGAACGTTTAAAAAATTATTTTCGGTAAACAAAGTTAATCAAAAGACACTTTGTTTATAACAGCATCGGCAGCAGTAGATAATTCAATGATATTGTTCATTGAAAATACTAATAAACCGATCTGGCAGTAGTTATTAAATTCGCAATAAGACACAATTGGATGCAGTCTCGTTGGTAACTGTAAATTTATTGTAATTTTACCAAAGAGTGACGTTATACCTAAGCTGTTTTTAATTAAAACGTTTTACCCATTGTGCTCGTCTGTGCATTATAAAGCTGATATTGTAAATTTTGTACAACCGATGAAAAAAAAAAAATTATAAAATATAACACAACCACGCGTGTCTTAGAGTTAAAATGGCGTTTTCATTTTTAATTTAAAAATATAAAACGCCACTAAACACATGCGGAACATTTGAAAACGGTTCCTAATCGTACAATAACGGAGTAGATGGTATAGTAGCTACTAGGTACTTCTAAATAATACGATAAAATATAATATCATAAGCTATAGTCATAATCGCCGTCGAAAGACAGAAGTAGTTTATTATTTAGGTATTAGCTGGTATATAATATTAGTATACCGATTAGGGGACGTTAATCGGAACAAAGTCTCTTCAAAATGCACTGCAGGTAAAAAAAAAAAAAAACAAAAAACAACGGTACCTGTAGAATATAAACGAAAAGGCGAAAAAAACCTGATGGGTATAATATTATTATTATATTATTATAGCAACCGCGCGAAAGTCGGAGTGGCGGCTTAATAATGCGATGATGACGACGACGATGATGATGATGATGATTATAACAATAACGACAACAATCATATAGGAATAATCATAATTGCAACAATAACGTGATAGACGATATAATATTTTCTGACGAGTAATAAGACAAGAAATAATGGCGCAATCCAGCGTTACGCGTATCATGACACCGCCGCCGACCGGGAGACTCGTTCACGCTTCGATTGTTTCGGAAACGAGCAGTCGGCGAGACGGGTGTGTTTTTGTCCGTCCCGGAGCTGCTAATTTGCCGGCTCGCAAATGGGGTGCGAAAACTATTCGGGCCACCCCCGCTGGCGGGGTCGTACGCGACACGAGGTGTATATCGAGCCGACTGCAGCTGGAAAACATTAACAGAATACTATTATTATTATTATTATTATTATTATTATTATTATATTATATTATTATATTATTAGGCCCGGTGGCGGTCTGCAGAGCAGACGCACGTATATTGTGCGCCGGTTTCGTGCGAGTAATTATCACCCGCGGTATTCAGACGGACTAATTATTTACTGCGCTAGCGCTCAGACGACGTATCACACAAAACGCGACGTGTCACAGGCAGCAGTGGCGGTGTATATATAATATTATAACAGTGGGTGGGTAGGCATAGGTTACCCTTCTATTTATAGGAAGAGACGTGACGCAATTTAATATAATGCATGACAAGACGTACGGACTTATAAACGTGTGTACGCGAGGGGGGAAAACGGCGATATTTTCGAGGCATTTTTTTTTTTTTTTGCCCGGCTCACTCTCCGAACGTGCACACTCGGTCGTCTTCCTGCAGCGCCGTCACAATAAATTATTCTTATGATATTATATACTGTGTGCGCAGCCCGTTTAACACCAGACCGACGTAAATCCGCTGCTGCACTTGGGCCCTACGACTGCAACATCGACCAAACACTCGCGTTTGCCCACATCATACTACGCATAGGTACTGACATGACGTCAAAATAACGATATATTACTATGTTCACACCGTATAGTAGGCACGAATTGTGTACGTAACGCACGCCGTATACTTTATTATGACTTTATGTGCACATGCGATTTGGCTTCCACGTGCTCCCCTCGGAGGAGGGTGAAAATTTATTATTATAATTATTATATTACAAACCGTTATGGCTGCGCGTCGTCGTCGCCGCACATAATAATAATTATAATTATATTTCATGCGAAGGGAAATGTGTGAAAACGAGACATTAATCTTAAAACTCGAACACTTCTCAAGACGCGACGTGTATGATTATGTATAGGAGGTGCCCATTCGTATTAACGATTCGAACTCGTACAAGTGTCACCGGCCATGATGTAAATTAGAAATTATATAACCGTCGACAGTTTTTACCTACACCCATAAATCGTACAGTATTTTGCGCATCATGGTAACGTTTTTATAGGTAACTCGAACACTATATTTGAAAATCTCAAGAAAAAAAAATTTTTTTCAGGGTGCCGAGGTGCTTGGGTGAAACTTCCAACGGGTTTTACGGAATTTGAGCTAAGTCGGTGATTTTTAATAATATTGGTTTACTTTTGGCAACAAAATCGTTACAGAATCTGATGAAAATGTCAAATCATACGCCGTCACCCCACCTAATGGCGTTTAAGTTTGGAATATTCCAAACTTCCTTATAAGTTACACGAAAAAACCAGGGTTGTTACATTTCGTTACAAAATTGTTACAAAACATAGTAAAATTCTAGTTTAAAAGTTCAGAACTTGAGGTGCTGGAGTGGCGGACTTTGTCAACTCTGGATTAACCGTCATACAGTTTTCTACCTTTCATAAAAAATATAAAAGAGAATGACAATCCGTATCCAACATTTTCAAAACATTATATATATTGTAATAAACTATGAGCTCGTCGACATGACGCTTATTCACGCCTTCACTTAAAAATAGATTTACTCTAGCCAAATAATGAGCAACTATAATATTATGATACAATCGCTGCATTTAATGCTGCTTTCACAACGTTTGAAAAGAGCATTTTTTTTAATCTAATAATTATTATATAGTTACAAAAATTAATATTAAAAACTTTGTGTTATGGATTGAAAAAAAAAATTGTAATAAAATGTAATATTCCTATTATGATAATATTTATTGAGCCGTAAATAAAGCACACCTGTGACTTTTAGTTTTAAAAATAGGTTCAAACTTTAAAATATTATTATTTCGTTTATATAATAGTATTTATGCGTATTTCATGCAGCGTCACTATATACAGGTGTTAATTTTATTTTAACGCTACATTTATTAGAATCTTATAGAGCGTAGAGATTTTTATTGCAACTTTTATCAACCCCTTTTCGAACAGAAAGGTCTTTATAATATTATTATAAAAAAATCAAATGGCTTGCGAAGTAATGTTGCATAAATTATGAATGTTTATAATTTTATACTTTTAACGAGGAATGCGAAGTAAAATATGGTATGAGCTTTTAAAATGTACAATTTTTTTTTTTTAAACATGTTCTTTCGGTAATTAAACCGAAAAAGCACTCTTTGTACGTATTTAATGGTGGAAAATATAAAATAATAATAAACGATGACTGTTAAAAGAACGTGTAAAGTACACCGTGAGCTGAAAAAAAATGTTGCTTGCTCTATAAACGAATTAAGCTGTTTTTTTCCACCGTATAATACTTTCGTGGTATTACACACCTAAGCTTCCGGTTTTGAAAATGTTTTAATGAATAATTTGTAAAGTATGAAAAAAAAATAATGTATAAAAGGCCGAGTAACAACAATATATGTATATTGTATACCTACGGCAACCAGAATATTGTTGTAGTTTATTTTATGTAAGTTGACTAAAACCAGTAAAACTCATCTTACCTAATTTTAAATTTAAATAACAATTAGGTATTTCTGAGCACTATATTATCTCTTGTTTAAAACTCATACCTCTGAAAAACAAAAACTTTCATTTATTTTATAGATTGGTAAAATTAATAAACACAAAATAAATATTTATCTATCTTCATCGTTAATTTATCTGTATATAACCTTTCTTTTTTTCAAATGTGACTTGTTTTGTCAGTGACTTTATAATTAACATGATTTCCGAAAATAGTTTTAACAAGAAAATTAAGATTATTAAACTGTAGTTAAAACGCTTTTTTTTTGAAAAATCAACTGCATTATTAAAAGTCCAAAATAGTTGAGGCACCATTAATTTAGTTGAGCCGGCTGGACTTAGGTCGGGACCAAACCATTTAAAGTTGTACTCCATTAAGTTTTTAAGCTATCAACTCGTTCTTCACACTGTTCATTATCGCAACATTCAGGGTCGAGGTTCGTGATTGCTTAAATGTATTTTTTAATTTCCACTATTTTGTTAAAATTCAGTAGGGAGTTTACTGTTTTTTTCCTCAACATCACCATAGATAGATTGTGTACACGAGTTTAGGGTCAAGCCGGACTTATTCAAAGTATATAATTATATTGCACTATAATAGTATGAGCTTTTAAAACAAGCTCTTCTAATTTTTTTTTAGACCACGATAGGTTCATCCCTTTAGAACGATTTAGTTAGGTACTATACAATATTCAACAGTACAATATTTCAATAATTATAAAAACATGTTAAACGATTATAGTTTGTTGGTCAATAAGACTACAATAACTATATTTATCTTTATAGTTAGTAGTTATGGACATTGTTGGTATTTTATTGATAAATTGCTGTGAAAACCTCGTGATAGGAAGTGTGATGAATTGTGCCGAAACTATAATTATTGATTTATTGTGTATTGATTATTTTTTAAGATATTTTTGGAATTTAAAGTTTTCGTCTAATATTCAGCTATTACAGTGGAAAAATACACTAAAATAAACAATACCTTATGTTCTAAAATGTCTTCGTGGACGTAAATTATGAATGTCCCAACTGAGTTGGTCCAAAATAAATAATGTATTTCACTTATCTAATATCAATATTAAATAGACAAACTGATTTGCAAAATTGAATTTATAATATTATATTTAAGTAGTTGATATAAGTATTTAAATGCTTGACTACATATTTTATAAGTTTTCCTGTAAAAAAATATAATTTAAATGATTAAACTTGCTTCATCACGCATTTCATATTATTTTCTACTCTAATCAAAACTTATTGTGACAAATTTTATGAATTGTTTATGTCAAATAAAAATTTTAAAATTTAAAAAAAAATGATTTAACATTATTCATATTTCAAATAATATTAACTAAGTGTTTGTAGGTAGTTATTTTTTACCATAGTTTTTGTTACCTACATACTATTCTATATGAAACATGTACCGTGATATTAAACATAATTGCTTATAGATTAATATTTGTTTGATTCAGTTATTAAGTCACTATGAAAGTATATGTACTCAACAAACTTATTTTTAAAAAGTACTCAATGTGGTATCAGTTTAAGTGTAAGACGAGGACCACTAAATAATAAAATTGAGTAATTATATATTATTTTGTATATTATGCATATTAAACTACATTATGTAAAAATGTTGTTTTTTTAATGAATTCAAAGTCCAAACTATGTGAACTATTTTATTATTTTTCTCATTCTTGTATATTTGAATGAACGAATTTCTGTTATACGGTACTCTGATCGCTCTGTATATCGAAAAGTTAAAACCATACATAAAATCAACGACATAGTGTAGTGTGTTAAGTAATTATTTGACAGTTTTATCGTTTTGAAATTAAATTATCATTAAATTGTTTGTTGCTCAAAAAAAAAAAAAAAATGAATAAACAGATAACAGCTATACTATATATAAATATATAAGTAACGGTTGTATAAGACTTCGAAGTATGATTATCAACAAAACTGTTGTTCGACGTTTGCTATAGATTAGTTAACTTGTATAACCTGTAGAACACAGAATTAGAGAAGTATAATTTATTTAATGTTGTGATACATAATATTATATTATTGTAGTGAGTTTTTGTCTATTGGATAGTGAACCATGCATTGGATTGGTGTGTGTTGTTTTTGGTCATTATTAGTTTTCGTTTCGTCCGATACTCATAATTCGGTAAGTACCAAACCCGTGCATAAATTCATTAACATAATGTATCGTCGAAATTAGTAGTTTATAAATTCAATCGAATAATTCGACGATTAGACTGATTGTATAATATTGGTTTCATGTTTTTTAGACAAACAAACGGACGTTTATTGTAGACTATGAAAAAAATGAATTCCTAAAAGATGGAGAAGTGTTCCGATACGTTTCAGGTGATTTGCACTATTTTCGGATTCCTAAACCTTATTGGAAAGACAGAATTCAAAAAATAAAAGCCGCAGGCTTAAATGCTATAACAACGTGAGTCTTTATGAATTTACTGCATATTGTAGTTTTACACGATGCAGTTAAATGAAACAACACATCAACGTCGTATCTAAGAAAAATATTTATAAACATTTTGGCAGTTTTTTTTTAGTATTTAAATTTTGTTGTGTATACTATTAACGACGGACTCCAGTTTTTCTAGAGTATTTTGTATATTGTGGTTTTCACTTTACTAAAAAATATGCAGATTGAAGCTGATTGTAACATTACATCTATTAAAATTTATAATTATGTCTTCAAGATTTACTAAATAATTTGTTATGATCAAATTAAGTCATAAGATTATACATATATACACTATTACACTAATATTCACAGAAAAATGAGTACATTTATATTATCTACTTAAAAATTAGCTATGATAATGGTCAAATACACAAAAAACACAGTCATTAGTTCCTATAGATGGTAGATAGTAAACAGTGCTTATAATCTACATATTATTTAGTAAGAGTAATATTGTAAAAAAACAATAAAGAAGAATGTAGGTTTCATATTATACTATAAACAAGTTTCAAAGTATGTAATTATTTATTTTTTTATTCAATGTCAAAATAATATACAATAGCAAGTGTATTTATACCTATATATTATGGTTGTTAACAATTCGTTAAAAAATTATTTACCAGTTGCCACATAAAGAATATAAAATGAAAAATGGGAAATAAATGAACCTCAATTAGAAAAACTTACCTACTCGTTTATCATAATCGTGATACAATAAACTAAACTATTTAAAGTTATGTGGAATGGAGCTTACACGAACCATTCCCTGGCACATACAATTTCGAAGGGATGGCTGACTTGGAGTATTTTATAAAATTGATCCAAGACGAAGGCATGTACCTACTCTTGAGGCCTGGTCCATATATATGTGCTGAACGTGATTTCGTAAGTATAGTTGTAGTTTTCATTCGATTTCGTATTATAAAAAGTTATACTATGTAGGTATTAATTTATTATAAAAAGTTATATTATGAAGGTATTAATTTTCAGGGTGGATTTCCATATTGGTTATTGAACGTTACGCCCAGGGGGAGCTTGAGGACCAATGATTCGAGTATGGTTAAGAAAACACTGGTGTTATTACAATTGAATTAAATATAAAATAGCATAATATTTACCTACAATATATTTAATATTTAAAGCAATTCAATTTTTAAAATTATTGGGACATAAACATTAATTTATGGTTTATTATCTAAAATATAAAAGCAAAATGTATGATAATAGACCTAAAAATATGTTCATAGTTTTAATACTATTTATTATTGTTTATCAAACATATTATGCATGTACATTGTCCGTACATATTTATGCTAAATTAGTATTGTATTAGGTGTATGTGTTTTTTTTATAATAATATAAGCGTTATGCTGTCTAATATTTAAAAATGTCCGTTTTAGGTTATAAAAAATATGTTTCACAATGGTTTAATGTGCTTATGACGAAAATGCAACCTCATTTTTATGGAAATGGTGGAAATATCATTATGGTCCAGGTGATTATATTTTAAAATAGGCACTTCAATGTTCCGGTACTTTAAAAAAGTATCTTCAACATTTGTATGCAATATCGAAAAAAAATAAACTGTAAAAATATCGTATTTACATGTACGTTAATTGTTGAGGTTTAATCTTTAATTGATTTCATATAGGTGGAGAATGAGTATGGGAGTTTCTACGCCTGTGATTCAGGATACAAACTGTGGTTACGGGATTTAGTCAAAGGCTACGTAGAAGATAAAGCTCTACTCTATACAATTGATATATGCAACCAGAGAAATTTCGACTGTGGTCCCATTCCAGAAGTGTACGCGACCGTTGATTTCGGAGTTTCGGCAAACGGTTAGTAACAGGTACCTAGTCATTATAATATTCGCTCAGTTTATTTTATGATACCAAGGCGTATATCAGGTTGAGTCTTTGCTACCACTTGTACCATACTGCATATTTTACGCTTGCGTTTATTAAATTTGATGATGTAATTTTTTTAGCTTCCAAATGTTTTGACTTTATGAAAAACTTTCAAAAAGGTGGACCACATGTCAACTCCGAATTTTATCCGGGTTGGTTGGCTCATTGGCAGGAACCACATCCCAAAGTGAAGTCGGACGATGTTGTGAAGCAAATAAAATCAATGCTATCATTTAACGCTTCGTTTAGTTTTTATATGTTTCACGGAGGTACAAATTTTGGATTTACGTCTGGCGCCAACACTCTCAACGATACCGATGCGAACGTTGGGTATATATCTCAGCTAACATCATACGACTATGATGCTCCGTTGACCGAAGCTGGTGACCTGACAGAAAAATATTTCAGAATAAAACAGACGCTCGAGAATGCCGTGAGTCTTTACAGTTTTCACTTTTCACAGTCGTATTACATGAAAGTCGAAATTTTTAGAAATATCCCGGTCTGGTACCAGAGTATGTCGGCGATATATCTCCAGTTCCAATGCTTAAAGCAGCTTATGGCACATTCTACTTACAACCATTGGTTAGTATATTTGAAAAAATTACTCAGCAGATCAAACCGGTGTTAAGCGTTAAACCTTTAACGTTTGAAGGGATGGATATCAACACTGGATTCGTTATGTACGAAACAATATTATTAAATAAGTTCCACAACTCAGTGAATCTAACAGTGAACTCCGTAAGAGATCGAGCAATCATATACATGGATCAAGTAAAGTCACATCCGTACACAATAAGCGTCTAAATATCTATGTTAAAAAATATTATACTATTTCAGGTACAAGTGGGCACTATGAATCGATTAAAAGGAAACACGACCATACTTTTAAACTTAAAAAAACATTCTGCTCAAAAACTGAGTATTTTGATTGAGAACCAAGGAAGGATCAACTACGGAGATTTCATCGAAGACAGAAAGGTTGACTGATAAAATTATAACTTTAATTTATATTTTGCTTTCAGTCAAATTGTGTTTGAGGAAAATTTTACAAGACTTTAATTGTATTATTCTGTGCAGGGAATTTTGGGTCACGTACTTCTTGACAATGAAAAAGTGGGCCCGTGGAAGATGATTGCTCACCCTCTGAATGAAACGTCTTGGCTTTCTTCAATCAAACCAGTGGAAAATGTCCAAGTACCGGCATTTTATAGAACAGAGTTCACTTTGCCAGAGAAGTACAATACGAGTACCGTAGATACTTATCTGGATACTTCAGGTTGGACTAAGGTGTGTACTCTAATTTTGTTTGTTTGTTTTTTTATCATTTTTGGCTATTATTTGTTAAAGATGCACTCTTAGGTATCATACAAGCCATCTCAAAAAACATATATTTCATTATTTTTACAGGGAGTAGCATTTTTAAATGATATAAATCTGGGTCGATATTGGCCGCTCGCTGGACCTCAGTTTACACTCTACGTACCAGCTACTTTTCTAAAGCCACCTCCCGCTGTCAATACACTTGTCATGTTTGAACTTGAAAGAGCGCCTCAAGACTTGTCCATTAAGTTTGTAGACACGCCGAATATCAACGGCACCATAAACACGTAGATTAAAAGACATATTATGTTGTATATGTTACTAAATTAGGTATTTATTTCAAGTATGATGTCGATAACCTTGTTTTTGCTGATAATAAGTTCTGTATGATCATTAATTTTCATCAAGAAACTCATTTTTATAGGGTAGATTGATAAATTATTGATACACAGTTATAGAAGGTTATATTATTATAGTTGAATAAATTAAAACCTATTTTAATTAAGTATTCGAGATATCCAGATGTATCAGTCATTTAATTTATACAAAGGATTTTAGTCGTAATGTGTAATGAATAAAACGATGAATCGTGGAAACTAAATCAGAATTTTACGCAATTTTTATAATTTTAGTAGCGTCAGAAAAACATAAGGTGCTAAAAAAATTTGAAAATGCTTCAATTACCTACTGTTTATATTTTTATTTCTGCGTATAGCAATAATAGGTAGCACAGCTGTACATTTATTAGGTAAATCACCTCATCAATAATCATATCACATTATCGCTTATCAGTTCTAATAATTATTAGTCTAATGACCTTTTCCAAACACTCTGTACACCGTACATAAAATCCCTGAAAAAATAAATAATAATTACGACACTGTTTTCATAAACAATATATGAGCATAATAATACTATATTAATTATGTTACTATATAAATAGAAGCAAGTTAGGTTATCATGTGCGACATGAACCAAGATAAATTAATCACATATATTACTATCTTAGTATGATATACCTAAATATAAACATATTGAATAGTTGTGATTAAATTAAACTTAATAAGTGTAAAACTGTAAAAGTAATTATTGTGTGTTCAAAATGTGTTTAATTTTTTTAATTGCTTATCATGTAAAAATAGTACATGCATATATTAATAAAATACCATAGACACATAATATGATACAAGAACATGACCCAAACTTTTTCATTATTAGTTATTATTAATAAATTGATTTATTCATGTAATATGAGTGCATTGACGTCGTGTTGTATAAAAACTAATTCGTTTTATTAAAAAGAAAAAATTGATAATATTCTGAACATTAAAATATGATATTATACGCTTTTCATTAGCAAATAATGTTTATAGTAAAAAAGTATCTGCAACTGTTGAAGATAATAAAAAAGGGTTGTCGTAATAAATCACAAATAACGTTACATATCATTAAAATGTATTAATTAATTTTGATTATTGAAAATGTATAATATCCAATTAATATTTATTTTAAAACAACACTATGATAATCCAATGTTTTTGGAATAGAAATCAGACATGTTCATTTTTGTACAATTAAAATATCTGCAACTCCTTACGATGCGAGTGTCACGTTCTGTTTTCATTTTTGATCATAATACATTATTATATGATTTATTATAAACAAAAATAAATATTGAATCTAGTAAACCGTACAATTTATAAGTATTAATGCATAGAGTTTTCCCAAAATGGCAGACTGGAGACAAGATATTCGCAAGTGAAATGCAAAATAATGGCGACGACCATTGCTTTTCGAAAATATGTACACTCAATAGTTGAGCGCACTCGTACCAGAAATTATTGTAAATCATAGAAATCGTAGAATGCCTACGTTTCCATCTTCAATTTTTCTTTTCTTTAGACACTTACAATAATATTAAAATCAAAATGTACTTATTAATAATTTGTGTATTAGTATACGATATAATATCATGTTGAAGTAATTATCTGCAGCTGTAGATGATACGCCAGATGAGTGTTGAGAACAGTAATTCAATAATAATTATCACTATCGTCACTGCTTAAATCATTTCTACTAAAAGCACAAGTTGGTCAAAGGGAAGATTAAGCACTAGAATATATTTAGCTAGAACACTATACATGCATATAGTTAATAATGTAATCTCAGATGTTTACAGTTATCTATGATTTAGAAACGTTTGACGTGGTTTAACTTTGACTCTAACTAACGAATAACTACGAAGTCTGTCGTACCGTGTAATATGGTTATGGACATACTAATTAAACGACAGCGTCATTGTTAATAATTAGTCAAAACCAAAACAGCTGGGGCGAATAAATTCCTTTTCAGGAGTAAAGCCAGCTGATTTGTCTGTCGAAGATATCCCACAAAAAGGAGTAACTCGACATTTATTGGAATTCGTAAAAAAAGTTGACTGTCGACTGATGACAATCATCAGTATGCGCGCGGACTTAAGTAAAATAATTCTTTACTGTAATAACGATAAAGTCGTAGTAAAACATATTTATTAAATGCGAATTGGCTCCGATTTCGTCACGTGCAGGAAACGGTAATATTCTCATTTAGACGATCACTATTACATTAAATATCGTCACACGTCTAGGGTAAACTACATCTGCACACGACCTACACTTACCTACTATAGAGTCTATGATATTGATAACACAATGATTTATCGACAAAAAATAAACATTTGTCACCAACGAAAAAATCTAGAGGATTTAGCATTGTCCTCTGTGCGATCGCCGCTCGTTCATATTATATTATTATGTCCGACACCATTGCCGGATAATAATACGACGGACGTCTATAGGTACCGTCTTTATACAAGCAGGTACATGACGTATTATAGGTACGTAGGACCACATTATTATTGTGCACGTGTGTGGCAATCGTGTAAATAATAAAAAAAAGTGTTTAAACACAATACCCGTGTATAGGTACCTACGTATACCTATATCTCACAATATATTAGCATTATACGCGTGTGTTGTATTAGTCGGGACCGGGTTCGACGAGACCGATGATTAATGGTTTTAACGCGGCGGCGGCGTCGGGCGCGATTACAAAAAGTCGCGTACGATAATAATAAATTATAATTATTGCTCGTCTCGCAGTCGCACAGACGACTACGGCACGTCTCCTTCGGTCATCTGTCCAATAACAACGGCACACAAGTCCCACACGACCCTCACAATATTGAAGAATAATATAATAAACAATAAATGCGCATATAATATCATGCAAGCTGGTATTGGTATTCTGTCGACGAATTAGAGGTGAAAAACCCCGAGATGGTAAAAAATCTGATACCAAAGGTACAACAGGTATGCTCCGGAGATACTACAGGTATTCCGTGAGGTTAGTTTCCTAATAATTGACAATCGGTGAAAAACATAAGCGCCAAGATGAGATAAGAAAAAAAAGCCGTATCGTACGAAAGTGCCAAAATCATAGGTAGGTTAGGTGGTCCAACAGATAATAAATTTAGAACTATATTGTTCACAATCTCCGAACGTTCAATCTTAGTTTCTACGTATTAGTAGAAACCAACCAATTTTTTTAAAATTATATCTATATATTATTGACAATTTTTAAAAAATCAAATGCTTTATGAAAACTGTGTATACTTTTGGCGCACATGTCATACAGCCTCAACAATCAACTTAGAACCGGAATCTAATATAGACTACATAATAATGTGTAATATATATTATACTTTGATAAAATGTCAAAAATGAATGATCTTTACGGTCAAATATAAAACGGACGAAAATATTATTTAACGATAGCTTGTTCGATGTGTCGTCTATAGGCTTCGTGCTATGTTGTGTACGTGAACAGTTATAATTTTTCTACGTGATAAGCATATTAATAAATTAACAGGTATAGGTGTAGACATTTTTTAATCTTGAACTTTTTGAGATAGATAATATATATATATATATATATATTATATAATATCTACCTTAATTTTTTTTATTATACGGTATATGTAGACATTTTTTTTACAATAAGTGTGTGTGCTGTACGATATAGGTGTTGGGTTGAGATTGTGGGTATAGGTGCCGTGCGAAGAGACAATCTATTGAAGACACTTCAGCGTGGGTAAAAATACATATATTTTTTTTCAATAATTCGTTCCCTGCGAACACGTTTCTTGCAGATTACGATTAATTATGTGAAAAGTTTTTTTTTTGGAGTTGTAAATATCTATTTTTTTATGCACTGCTCTCGACCTACCAACAAGGTATTAGTAAGTACCTTATATGTTATGATTTTTTTATTTATATTTAACGACGTAGGCACACATTATATTAAAACACGCGCTTTTAGTCTTTTTTTATGTGATAAAATGTTCAACTTATTGTCCTATAGATTCACGCGTGTACTATATATGAGCACTTAGGTCGTCACGTGGAAACGGATAGTATTATAATAATAATACGACATGACGTGTCGCCGTCGTATGTCCTTGTATAGTCGAGTGTGTTTAATATTTTAGTATGTCCGACGTAACATAGGTATACTTACTATTATAGTCTACGGAGCTCTCGGATGACCGACGATATTGTTGCCGTCATTATCACAATAATATTAGGTAGGTACGATCCCGCAGAAAGGTCTGTAAACCAGCTCCGTCCGCGATGATTAATATTATAGAGACGAGACGGGCGAAACGTCCGTTTTCACATTTCTCTCCAATCATCGCCAGGACCGCGTGCACTGACAATAAAATATAGTAAGACGATATATATATAGTCACGTGATAAAAATGTAATATTTATAATATTATAGCGTCACGGCCGTTGTCGGGAAAATCGCTGCATTGTTATGTCGGCTCATATCGGATCGGAATCCGATTATTATTGTTGTTATCGTGATATTCTCTCACGACCGCGGCCGGTCGGCGTCGCTTGCTGTTTGTTTTCGGCGCGACACGTCGCTGTCGTATAGGTACCAGGTAATACCTACATTATACCTGATACCTATATATACCTGTACAACATATTATATTATAATATATGTAGTGTACCTACAATATTGCTTTCGCGACGGTTAACCTCCGACCGGCGACGGCGAGAGCTGACGCAGCACACGCAGAAAAGAGATGGCTGAAAAATATATCGGCCGTCGGTCGGGTCGCCGTTTCCCCGCGGTGACGACGACGAGAGGAGAGAGAGAGCACGCCGGAGATGGCCGATTTCCGTTTTGGCTATCAGTCTCATCGGATGGTCGTCCGGAGAAACCGCATCATAAGGCACCTCTGCACAATGCATGTACCTACCAATTATTATTATATTAGAAAACGATAATGGTATACGCCTCGTCATCGGAGAGACCGACCTCTGTATAGAGACCCATACCAATAACGCGACGACGGTCTGGCCGAGCGAACATAATAATAACAATAATAATAATAATAATAATATTATTTTTTCCGATATTCCGTCGACACAATAATGTTATAATACTTGCAGGGCTCTCGTGACTTGTGGCTATAAAAAAAATTTAGCTGTGAGCTAAATGATGACATTATATGCGACGCTCTCAGAAAAAAATAATTTGTGCTTTACAATTTTTTAAATAATATGCGATATTGTTTTCAAAAGTTAAAAACTGATAAATAATTATAATGATTACAAAATTCCACTACAAAATGTACTCTCGAAAACCGTTAAAACTGTTTATTTTCGGAAATATAAGTTTAGGTTAAGATACAGTTCTAAAAAACAACGAAATATTTTGTAAAAACAGCTAACATATTGAATCTTATCAAAAATCATCCAAATTGAAATCTCATGGACTGCATAAAATGACCAATCTGTAGGGCATGGACGTTGGATTAAAGTTTTGTAATTCAACGAAGTTCCCAGAAATATATTCCACAGACATAACTCAACATAAACGCATACTAAATTTTATTAGTTTGATTATAGACTTCTGGTCTTCAAATTAGGAGCTTTTTCAGTTTAGAAAGCCTCAAGAGTTGCCGATTTGTCGTGCAGTTTACTCCCAAATAATACTCTAAAATAATTAAAATACAACAAAATTGAATGTTCGTCGAACTCTATGAAAATTCATTAGTTTGTTGGTTCCTCCCTCACAACCGAGTAGTGGAACAAACTTGAATCGAATAATTGCGTGTTGAAAATAACAGACCACTATATAGTCACATCTGATACTAATCTCGTTGCATGTTTAAAAACTCAAAGTGTTAGAAGAATTTTCAATGCGTGGCCATGGTGGTCGTCTTGAAAATATCGTATTTTTTTTTTAAAAATTCTACCAACCAGTCTATAGTTTTTGGCGAATATCGAATAGGAAAACAATTTTTACCGAGCAACATTCAACGCTTCCGGCAATCACGAGAGTTTTGCATATAGTACTTTAGGTACACCTACCTACACATCTATACAGGCCAAGTCCAAAGAGAATACTGGGGCTGGTAAATTACACGGTAGTACTTTACCCTTTGTGACATTTAAATGTCAAAGACATGCACGCGCACTCTTATATTATAATAATATATACTTTGATCGGTTCTCGGAGCACGATGTAGGCGTATATATAGCGTGGATATAGCGTGGATTCCTAATTCAGAATTCTTAAGTGTATAATTATTTAATGAATATTGAGTTAAAAACAAGAACTAACATTTTAAACTCGCTTAGTAATTTACGTTTATGAGAGACTATATCCGAATGGTCGCAGTACGACGGCATAATATATTATACATACATTTATATTTTATTTTTATGCAAAAAAAATTTGGAAAAATGATTACATCAAATAATTATCGAGGCAACAAATATGAGAGTTATTTCGTGAATTTAAGGATGTATAGAAAGAGGCTTCAGATATCAGATAACGAGGAGAGCACGTTACGAAAAAAAAGAATAATATCGAAAAAATAAATAAAAGAAGACACAAATAAACGAAAACACAAAGAACGTATATCCCGAAAAAAAGAAACAAAAATAAGAGAAAGAACAAACTGATTATATGTTATAGATGATTGAGGTTATAATATTATGATAGAAAAATGTCAATATTGAATTTTCATCGAAGTTTGGCGATCAAGACGAATAGGGGACAGAGCCCACTATAATATTATAACCCATGTGATTATTTTATTCTGACGAAAAAAAAATGTATTCCAAGTATTTGAGAATGGCCAATAACAGGTATGACTTATAATCGAATAGGTTCAATTAAAATAATGTAGTCACGATCAATTTGCTTCCATCATAGCTATAATATACTCTTAGAAAAAATAAAAATTTTAAATGAGAATTATTAATTATAAGTTATAACACAATTAAATTACTGTTTAAAAAAAATAATGCAATCGTTGTAAATGTCCGTTATGTATAGTGAGTACTGAGCAATGAGCATTGTATTAAATATTCTTTCTATTTATGATAATTTCTGTTTGGCATACTTATTTCGAACACTATATCATTATAATTCTATGATGCCCACCGTCCGGGGATTCCAAGTTTTATTCGCATTGTACATGGTAATACAATATATAGGTACGCATTAACGGACATACATAATAATTAACGTTTGGAAAGCTAATGTATAATATATGAGCATAAATCGTACAATTGGTGCACGAATATACCTATACGATAGCAGCTAGGTACATAATATTATGCATTTAAAAAAGTGATAATCCAATACCGAAACACGAGGCTAAAGTCTTTGACCTTAATTAATACAATTACATTTGAATCGGTAGTTGGATTACGATTTCGTGATCGGTTTGTTTGACAATGATCGATTAAACTGCGTCTAATCGATTATTCAGTCGATTAGATAACGATTAATAATACACCCTAATGTAATTAATTACTTGTCAGCACACAAACACTATCCTATATAGTGTAATGCAGCTCATTACCAATAAAGAAACTATTTTTTTTTTTTAATTAATGGCGACTGAGATTGAGTGAGACAGAGAGAGAGTGAAATAATATTAAATACTTGGATGGACGCCTCATGCACGAACAACACTACGCTATTTGATTATTTATGTACTCAGTTTATTGTGTGTGTGCCTACTGCAGCCATCGTTCGTATAAAAAAAAAACCGTCCGGACCAAATAACCTATGCACTAATAATTTCGTCATCGGTTTGAAAATATGAACGGTCTAAAATAATTAAAATTATTGCACTCCCGTCCGCCGCAATCCAAAGACAGAAAACGCGGTACCACCTACCTACACCGTATACTTCCTTATCGACTCGACGCAACCACTACTACCCATAAATAATTGGTTATTAAAATACCTAAGTAGCGATGATGTTCGGCCGATCCTCCGAGATGGTTCACCGTACGACGAAATTCGGACCAAGCTCCCATATATACATACACACACACACACACACTCACACACACACACCGTGTTATTATAACTATTACTTAAAAACATAATGGTGCCCGTAACATGTAATAATAATATAATGTAGGTACCACTCGACTAATTATTATCATTATTATTATTATCGTTATTATTCTTCGCAAACACTGTCGCGTGGGCTTGACCGTGTGCCGGGTAATATTCGAACGCCACTGCTGCAGCCTGCAACCGGTTAAACGATTACCTGCGATGTGTGTACGTATAGGCAATACGATATGTATGTATATGCATAATAATAATACGTGTGCGCGCACATTATATACGAATAAAAATTGTTAAAAAAACACAATACTCCTCGGGGATATTTCCCATCGGTTTCCAAACATATGGTCTACCGAAATTCGGTCCATCAAAAAAAAAATAATAATAATAACAACGATAATATTATTATTATTATTATTATTATATGGTTTGTGTAAGAAGTTACGCGGGCGACCGGCCGCCACGGAAAGACGCCCGGGGGGAAACCCCTTTCCACCTATTACACACGATATTATAATATTGTTGTTGTGTCCGCCACCGGACGGTTTCACGCTGCGGACGTCTTGGGGTAAAAATAATAAAATTAAAATAAAAAACACCGATGGCTGCTGCTACTGCCACGATCGCTATCTGTGTACAGACAGAATTTTTGGCCTATCAACTGGAGCACGTACACGCGCGCGCGTTGCATAATAACACGCGGCCGATCAAATTGTACATACACACACACTCACACACACACACACACACGCATACACACACACACGCACACGCGCTCGCAGAGCTTATTTTAAATATGTTTTAGTTTTAATAACAGCACGATTACCATATAATATATTATTATGATATACGCATTCCCCGTTGATTGCCGCCGCGGTGGCAAACCAGCCGGGCAACACTTTATAGGTAGGCAGGTATACACATAATAATAATAATAATAATAATAATAGTAATATGTAGCTCGCACGAAAACGAAACGTCGAGACAAGCTGCGATAATAGTCGTTGTAGGCAGATATATTTATATATATACATCATAACATGTATACCTTACCGGCAGCCGCCGACGAAAATCGTAAACGGACGACAGCTTCATGATATCGTATTATCGAGGTTGAAGGCACTAATAACCAATAATATGGGTTAATATATATATGTGTGTGTGTGTGTGTGTGTGTGTGTGTGTGTGTGTGTACATGTGCGTAATACGTACAATGTGCGCGAGCAATAATGATATAATTAACAGTCTCAAGCTGCGCAACGGTCGTCATGATATTAATATTATACATAATATATTATAATGCTAAATGTGTTGTAATTATTATGCGTTACAATGATATAACATTATAATATATCGTGCAGTGTAGGTTCACCACCGGTATTATACACCTATACCGGTATACATCATAACACTATAATATTATGCTCGTGTAATTAATATCGTATATTATTGTGTTATTGTCTTTATTACATAACTGCGCACAGCGTATATGATTTTATGATATTTATATAATTCGGACCGACGTGATATTTGAAATCGACGAAATTACTATAATATGAAACACGCACTGCCTATTTTTACTATTTACGTATACATTGTTATTTATCAACAATAATTCCTAGCTAACGCCAGGGGTACGTACCCCCTCCCCCCACGTCCACAGTAGGCGCACTGTTCAATACAAGATAAAAGGCACACCGTTCGATTGCCAGCGTTTCATCCCAGACGACCGTCCGAATATCAATAATATGCCATTTTGTTCAAAACATAAATCATACGCTGTCCCGGATACAATATAACGACGAGTTGCGTTTATCAACAAGTCGAGCACCCTGCAGGGATCCCGTAAAGATAATAAGACCTCACCGTCGACTGTGCCGTGGATGGTGCATTACGGTAACAACATAATATTTCTTCCGGCATAATTACGTACGTAATCCGTGTAACATAATAATAATAATTATTGTCCCGTTGATGAAGAAAATAAAACATGATTACATGCGCGGGTGGAGGTATTAATTTTCCGATTCTGATACTGGTTCCATTAATTAATACTGGATCAGGAATCGTAGTGGGAAGAATAATTCTTTTTCAATTTCTACTCTGAAAAAAAAATAGAACTTGTATTATTTTGTTTATTTTATTCTATGTATTCATTTAACATATTAATTATTATGGAATTCAAGTATAGGCAATTATTAGACTTTAGGAGGACGCTACACCCACGTTTGTAGTTGTCACCGTCGCACAAACGTACGATTTGGC